>NW_027043586.1:0-68108 GCF_036013475.1 Columba livia | reverse complement strand
CAAAGAAAGGAGAAAGAAAGCCCAAAGAAAGGGGAAAGAAAGCCCAAAGAAAGCCCAAAGAAAGCCCAAAGAAAGCCCAAAGAAAGTGGAAAGAAAGGGGAAAGAAAGGGGAAAGAAAGCTCAAGGAAAGCCCAAAGAAAGCCCACAGAAATGGGAAAGAAAGCCCAAAGAAAGCCCAAAGAAAGCCCAGAGAAAGCCCACAGAAAGGGGAAAGAAAGCCCAAAGAAAGGGGAAAGAAAGCCCAAAGAAAGCCCAAAGAAAGCCCAAAGAAATGGGAAAGAAAGCCCAAAGAAAGGGGAAAGACAGCCCAAAGAAAGCCCAAAGAAAGGGGAATGAAATCCCAAGGAAAGGGGAAAGAAAGCCCAAAGAAAGGGGAATGACAGCCCAAAGAAAGGGGAAAGAAAGCCCAAAGAAAGGGGAAAGAAAGCCCAAAGACAGGGGAAAGAAAGCCCAAAGAAAGGGGAAAGAAAGCCCAAAGAAAGGGGAAAGAAAGCCCAAAGAAAGGGGAATGACAGCCCAAAGAAAGGGGAAAGAAAGCCCAAAGAAAGGGGAAAGAAAGCCCAAAGAAAGGGGAAAGAAAGCCCAAAGAAAGGGGAAAGAAAGCCCAAAGAAAGCCCAAAGAAAGCCCAAAGAAAGCCCAAAGAAAGGGGAAAGAAAGCCCAAAGAAAGGGGAAAGACAGCCCAAAGAAAGCCCAAAGAAAGGGGAAAGAAAGCCCAAAGAAAGCCCAAGGAAAGCCCAAAGAAAGGGGGAAGAAAGCCCAAGGAAAGGGGAAAGAATGCCCAAAGAAAGGGGAAAGAAAACCCAAAGAAAGCCCAAAGAAAGCCCAAAGAAAGCCCAAAGAAAGGAGAAAGAAAGCCCAAAGAAAGGGGAAAGAAAGCCCAAAGAAATGGGAAAGAAAGACCAAAGAAAGGGGAAAGAAAGCCCAGAGAAAGCCCAAAGAAAGCCCAAAGAAAGCCCAAAGAAAAGGGAAAGAAAGCCCAAAGAAAGGGGAAAGAAAGCCCAAAGAAAAGCCAAAGAAAGCCCAAAGAAAGCCCAAAGAAAGCCCACAGAAAGGGGAAAGAAAGCCCAAAGATAGGGGAAAGAAAGCCCAAAGAAATGGGAAGGAAAGCCCAAAGAAAGCCCAAAGAAAGCCCAAAGAAAGCCCAAAGAAAAGGGAAAGAAAGCCCAAAGAAAGGGGAAAGAAAGCCCAAAGAAAGGGGAATGACAGCCCAAAGAAAGGGGAAAGAAAGCCCAAAGAAAGGGGAAGGAAAGCCCAAAGAAAGGGGAAAGAAAGCCCAAAAAAAGACCAAAGAAAGCCCAAAGAAAGTGGAAAGAAAGGGGAAAGAAAACCCAAAGAAAGCCCAAAGAAAGCCCAAAGAAAGCCCAAAGAAAGGGGAAAGAAAGCCCAAAGAAAGGGGAAAGAAAGCCCAAAGAAAGGGGAAAGAAAGCCCAAAGAAAGGGGAAAGAAAGCCCAAAGAAAGGAGAAAGAAAACGCAAAGAAAGGGGAAAGAAAGCCCAAAGAAAGCCCAAAGAAAGCCCAAAGAAAGCCCAAAGAAAGTGGAAAGAAAGGGGAAAGAAAGGGGAAGGAAAGCTCAAGGAAAGCCCAAAGAAAGCCCACAGAAATGGGAAAGAAAGCCCAAAGAAAGCCCAAAGAAAGCCCAAAGAAAGCCCACAGAAAGGGGAAAGAAAGCCCAAAGAAAGGGGAAAGAAAGCCCAAAGAAAGCCCAAAGAAAGCCCAAAGAAATGGGAAAGAAAGCCCAAAGAAAGGGGAAAGACAGCCCAAAGAAAGCCCAAAGAAAGGGGAATGAAAGCCCAATGAAAGGGGAAAGAAAGCCCAAAGAAAGGGGAATGACAGCCCAAAGAAAGGGGAAAGAAAGCCCAAAGAAAGGGGAAAGAAAGCCCAAAGACAGGGGAAAGAAAGCCCAAAGAAAGGGGAAAGAAAGCCCAAAGAAAGGGGAAAGAAAGCCCAAAGAAAGGGGAATGACAGCCCAAAGAAAGGGGAAAGAAAGCCCAAAGAAAGGGGAAAGAAAGCCCAAAGAAAGGGGAAAGAAAGCCCAAAGAAAGGGGAAAGAAAGCCCAAAGAAAGCCCAAAGAAAGCCCAAAGAAAGCCCAAAGAAAGGGGAAAGAAAGCCCAAAGAAAGGGGAAAGACAGCCCAAAGAAAGCCCAAAGAAAGGGGAAAGAAAGCCCAAAGAAAGCCCAAGGAAAGCCCAAAGAAAGGGGAAAGAAAGCCCAAGGAAAGGGGAAAGAATGCCCAAAGAAAGGGGAAAGAAAACCCAAAGAAAGCCCAAAGAAAGCCCAAAGAAAGCCCAAAGAAAGGAGAAAGAAAGCCCAAAGAAAGGGGAAAGAAAGCCCAAAGAAATGGGAAAGAAAGACCAAAGAAAGGGGAAAGAAAGCCCAGAGAAAGCCCAAAGAAAGCCCAAAGAAAGCCAAAAGAAAAGGGAAAGAAAGCCCAAAGAAAGGGGAAAGAAAGCCCAAAGAAAAGCCAAAGAAAGCCCAAAGAAAGCCAAAGAAAGCCCACAGAAAGGGGAAAGAAAGCCCAAAGAAAGGGTAAAGAAAGCCCAAAGAAAGCCGAAAGAAAGCCCAAAGAAAGCCCAAAGAAAGGGGAAAGAAAGCCCAAAGAAAGGGGAAAGAAAGCCCAAGAAAGCCCAAAGATAGCCCAAAGAAAGTGGAAAGAAAGGGGAAAGAAAGCCCAAAGAAAGCCCAAAGAAAGCCAAAAGAAAGGGGAAAGAAAGCCCAAAGAAAGGGGAAAGAAAGCCCAAAGAAAGCCCAAAGAAAGGGGAAACAAAGCCCAAAGAAAGGGGAAAGAAAGGGGGAAGAAAGCCCAAAGAAATGGGAAAGAAAGGGGAAAGAAAGCCCAAACAAAGCCCAAAGAAAGGGGAAAGAAAGCCCAAAGAAACCCCAAAGAAAGGGGAAAGAAGGCCCAAAGAAACCCCAAAGAAAGGGGAAAGAAATCCCAAAGAAAGGGGAAAGAAAGCCCAAGGAAAGGGGAAAGAAAGCCCAAAGAAAGGGGAAATAAAGCCCAAAGAAAGGGGAAAGAAAGCCCAAAGAAAGGGGGAAGAAAGCCCAAAGAAAGCCCAAAGAAAGGGGAAAGAAAGGGGAAAGAAAGCCCAAATAAAGCCCAAAGAAAGCCCAAAGAAAGGGGAAAGAAAGCCCAAAGAAAGCCCAAAGAAATGGGAAAGAAAGCGCAAAGAAAGCCCAAAGAAAGGGGAAAGAAAGCCCAAAGAAAGGGGAAAGAAAACCCAAGGAAAGGGGAAAGAAAGCCCAAAGAAATGGGAAATAAAGCCCAAAGAAAGGGGGAAAGAAAGCCCAAAGAAAGGGGGAAGAAAGCCCAAAGAAAGCCCAAATAAAGGGGAAAGAAAGGGGAAAGAAAGCCCAAATAAAGCCCAAAGAAAGCCCAAAGAAAGGGGAAAGAAAGCCCAAAGAAAGCCCAAAGAAATGGGAAAGAAAGCGCAAGGAAAGCCCAAAGAAAGGGGAAAGAAAGCCCAAAGAAAGGGGAAAGAAAACCCAAAGAAAGGGGAAAGAAAGCCCAAGGAAAGGGGAAAGACAGCCCAAAGAAAGCCCAAAGAAAGGGGAAAGAAAGCCCAAAGAAAGGGGAAAGAAAGCTCAAAGAAAGGCCAAAGAAAGGGGAAAGAAAGCCCAAAGAAAGGGGAAAGAAAGCCCAAAGAAAGGGGAAAGAAAGCCCAAAGAAATGGGAAGGAAAGCCCAAAGAAAGCCCAAAGAAAGCCCAAAGAAAGCCCAAAGAAAAGGGAAAGAAAGCACAAAGAAAGGGGAAAGAAAGCCCAAAGAAAGGGGAATGACAGCCCAAAGAAAGGGGAAAGAAAGCCCAAAGAAAGGGGAAGGAAAGCCCAAAGGAAGGGGAAAGAAAGCCCAAAAAAAGACCAAAGAAAGCCCAAAGAAAGTGGAAAGAAAGGGGAAAGAAAACCCAAAGAAAGCCCAAAGAAAGCCCAAGGAAAGCCCAAAGAAAGGGGAAAGAAAGCCCAAAGAAAGGGGAAAGAAAGCCCAAAGAAAGCCCACAGAAAGGGGAAAGAAAGCCCAAAGAAAGGGGAAAGAAAGCCCAAAGAAAGCCCAAAGAAAGCCTGAAGAAAGCCCAAAGAAAGGGGAAAGAAAGCTCAAAGAAAGCCCAAAGAAAGGGGAAAGAAAGCCCAAAGAAAGGGGAAAGAAAGCCCAAAGAAAGGGGAAAGAAAGCCCAAAGAAAGGGGAAAGAAAGCCCAAAGAAAGCCCAAAGAAAGCCCAAAGAAAGCCCAAAGAAAGTGGAAAGAAAGGGGAAAGAAAGGGGAAAGAAAGCCCAAAGAAAGCCCACAGAAATGAGAAAGAAAGCCCAAAGAAAGCCCAAAGAAAGCCCACAGAAAGGGGAAAGAAAGCCCAAAGAAAGGGGAAAGAAAGCCCAAAGAAAGGGGAAAGACAGCCCAAAGAAAGCCCAAAGAAAGGGGAAAGAAAGCCCAAAGAAAGGGGAAAGAAAGCTCAAAGAAAGGCCAAAGAAAGGGGAAAGAAAGCCCAAAGAAAGGGGAAAGAAAGCCCAAAGAAAGGGGAAAGAAAGCCCAAAGTAAGGGGAAAGAAAGCCCTGAGAAAGCCCAAAAAAAGCCCAAAGAAAGCCCAAAGAAAGCCCAAAGAAAAGGGAAAGAAAGCCCAAAGAAAGGGGAAAGAAAGCCCAAAGAAAGGGGAATGACAGCCCAAAGAAACGGGAAAGAAAGGCCAAAGAAAGGGGAAAGAAAGCCCAAAGAAAGGGGAAAGAAAGCCCAAAGAAAGGGGAAAGAAAGCCCAAAAAAAGACCAAAGAAAGCCCAAAGAAAGTGGAAAGAAAGGGGAAAGAAAACCCAAAGAAAGCCCAAAGAAAGCCCAAGGAAAGACCAAAGAAAGGGGAAAGAAAGCCCAAAGAAAGGGGAAAGAAACCCAAAGAAAGCCCAAAGAAAGCCTAAAGAAAGACCAAAGAAAGGTGAAAGAAAGCTCAAACAAAGCCCAAAGAAAGGGGAAAGAAAGCCCAAAGAAAGGGGAATGACAGCCCAAAGAAAGGGGAAAGAAAGCCCAAAGAAAGGGGAAAGAAAGCCCAAAGAAAGGGGAAAGAAAGCCCAAAGAAAGGGGAATGACAGCCCAAAGAAAGGGGAAAGAAAGCCCAAAGAAAGGTGAAAGAAAGCCCAAAGAAAGGGGAAAGAAAGCCCAAAGAAAGGGGAAAGAAAGCCCAAAGAAAGGGGAAAGAAAGCCCAAAGAAAGCCCAAAGAAAGCCCAAAGAAAGTGGAAAGAAAGGGGAAAGAAAGGGGAAAGAAAGCCCAAAGAAAGCCCAAAGAAAGCCCACAGAAATGGGAAAGAAAGCCCAAAGAAAGCCCAAAGAAAGCCCAAAGAAAGGGGAAAGAAAGCCCAAAGAAATGGGAAAGAAAGACCAAAGAAAGGGGAAAGAAAGCCCAGAGAAAGCCCAAAGAAAGCCCAAAGAAAGCCCAAAGAAAAGGGAAAGAAAGCCCAAAGAAAGGGGAAAGAAAGCCCAAAGAAAAGCCAAAGAAAGCCCAAAGAAAGCCCAAAGAAAGCCCACAGAAAGGGGAAAGAAAGCCCAAAGATAGGGGAAAGAAAGCCCAAAGAAATGGGAAGGAAAGCCCAAAGAAAGCCCAAAGAAAGCCCAAAGAAAGCCCAAAGAAAAGGGAAAGAAAGCCCAAAGAAAGGGGAAAGAAAGCCCAAAGAAAGGGGAATGACAGCCCAAAGAAAGGGGAAAGAAAGCCCAAAGAAAGGGGAAGGAAAGCCCAAAGAAAGGGGAAAGAAAGCCCAAAAAAAGACCAAAGAAAGCCCAAAGAAAGTGGAAAGAAAGGGGAAAGAAAACCCAAAGAAAGCCCAAAGAAAGCCCAAAGAAAGCCCAAAGAAAGGGGAAAGAAAGCCCAAAGAAAGGGGAAAGAAAGCCCAAAGAAAGGGGAAAGAAAGCCCAAAGAAAGGGGAAAGAAAGCCCAAAGAAAGGAGAAAGAAAGCCCAAAGAAAGGGGAAAGAAAGCCCAAAGAAAGCCCAAAGAAAGCCCAAAGAAAGCCCAAAGAAAGTGGAAAGAAAGGGGAAAGAAAGGGGAAAGAAAGCTCAAGGAAAGCCCAAAGAAAGCCCACAGAAATGGGAAAGAAAGCCCAAAGAAAGCCCAAAGAAAGCCCAAAGAAAGCCCAAAGAAAGCCCACAGAAAGGGGAAAGAAAGCCCAAAGAAAGGGGAAAGAAAGCCCAAAGAAAGCCCAAAGAAAGCCCAAAGAAATGGGAAAGAAAGCCCAAAGAAAGGGGAAAGACAGCCCAAAGAAAGCCCAAAGAAAGGGGAATGAAAGCCCAATGAAAGGGGAAAGAAAGCCCAAAGAAAGGGGAATGACAGCCCAAAGAAAGGGGAAAGAAAGCCCAAAGAAAGGGGAAAGAAAGCCCAAAGACAGGGGAAAGAAAGCCCAAAGAAAGGGGAAAGAAAGCCCAAAGAAAGGGGAAAGAAAGCCCAAAGAAAGGGGAATGACAGCCCAAAGAAAGGGGAAAGAAAGCCCAAAGAAAGGGGAAAGAAAGCCCAAAGAAAGGGGAAAGAAAGCCCAAAGAAAGGGGAAAGAAAGCCCAAAGAAAGCCCAAAGAAAGCCCAAAGAAAGCCCAAAGAAAGGGGAAAGAAAGCCCAAAGAAAGGGGAAAGACAGCCCAAAGAAAGCCCAAAGAAAGGGGAAAGAAAGCCCAAAGAAAGCCCAAGGAAAGCCCAAAGAAAGGGGAAAGAAAGCCCAAGGAAAGGGGAAAGAATGCCCAAAGAAAGGGGAAAGAAAACCCAAAGAAAGCCCAAAGAAAGCCCAAAGAAAGCCCAAAGAAAGGAGAAAGAAAGCCCAAAGAAAGGGGAAAGAAAGCCCAAAGAAATGGGAAAGAAAGACCAAAGAAAGGGGAAAGAAAGCCCAGAGAAAGCCCAAAGAAAGCCCAAAGAAAGCCCAAAGAAAAGGGAAAGAAAGCCCAAAGAAAGGGGAAAGAAAGCCCAAAGAAAAGCCAAAGAAAGCCCAAAGAAAGCCCAAAGAAAGCCCACAGAAAGGGGAAAGAAAGCCCAAAGAAAGGGGAAAGAAAGCCCAAAGAAAGCCGAAAGAAAGCCCAAAGAAAGCCCAAAGAAAGGGGAAAGAAAGCCCAAAGAAAGGGGAAAGAAAGCCCAAGAAAGCCCAAAGATAGCCCAAAGAAAGTGGAAAGAAAGGGGAAAGAAAGCCCAAAGAAAGCCCAAAGAAAGCCAAAAGAAAGGGGAAAGAAAGCCCAAAGAAAGGGGAAAGAAAGCCCAAAGAAAGCCCAAAGAAAGGGGAAACAAAGCCCAAAGAAAGGGGAAAGAAAGGGGGAAGAAAGCCCAAAGAAATGGGAAAGAAAGGGGAAAGAAAGCCCAAACAAAGCCCAAAGAAAGGGGAAAGAAAGCCCAAAGAAACCCCAAAGAAAGGGGAAAGAAGGCCCAAAGAAACCCCAAAGAAAGGGGAAAGAAATCCCAAAGAAAGGGGAAAGAAAGCCCAAGGAAAGGGGAAAGAAAGCCCAAAGAAAGGGGAAATAAAGCCCAAAGAAAGGGGAAAGAAAGCCCAAAGAAAGGGGGAAGAAAGCCCAAAGAAAGCCCAAAGAAAGGGGAAAGAAAGGGGAAAGAAAGCCCAAATAAAGCCCAAAGAAAGCCCAAAGAAAGGGGAAAGAAAGCCCAAAGAAAGCCCAAAGAAATGGGAAAGAAAGCGCAAAGAAAGCCCAAAGAAAGGGGAAAGAAAGCCCAAAGAAAGGGGAAAGAAAACCCAAGGAAAGGGGAAAGAAAGCCCAAAGAAATGGGAAATAAAGCCCAAAGAAAGGGGAAAGAAAGCCCAAAGAAAGGGGGAAGAAAGCCCAAAGAAAGCCCAAATAAAGGGGAAAGAAAGGGGAAAGAAAGCCCAAATAAAGCCCAAAGAAAGCCCAAAGAAAGGGGAAAGAAAGCCCAAAGAAAGCCCAAAGAAATGGGAAAGAAAGCGCAAGGAAAGCCCAAAGAAAGGGGAAAGAAAGCCCAAAGAAAGGGGAAAGAAAACCCAAAGAAAGGGGAAAGAAAGCCCAAGGAAAGGGGAAAGACAGCCCAAAGAAAGCCCAAAGAAAGGGGAAAGAAAGCCCAAAGAAAGGGGAAAGAAAGCTCAAAGAAAGGCCAAAGAAAGGGGAAAGAAAGCCCAAAGAAAGGGGAAAGAAAGCCCAAAGAAAGGGGAAAGAAAGCCCAAAGAAATGGGAAGGAAAGCCCAAAGAAAGCCCAAAGAAAGCCCAAAGAAAGCCCAAAGAAAAGGGAAAGAAAGCCCAAAGAAAGGGGAAAGAAAGCCCAAAGAAAGGGGAATGACAGCCCAAAGAAAGGGGAAAGAAAGCCCAAAGAAAGGGGAAGGAAAGCCCAAAGAAAGGGAAAGAAAGCCCAAAAAAAGACCAAAGAAAGCCCAAAGAAAGTGGAAAGAAAGGGGAAAGAAAACCCAAAGAAAGCCCAAAGAAAGCCCAAGGAAAGCCCAAAGAAAGGGGAAAGAAAGCCCAAAGAAAGGGGAAAGAAAGCCCAAAGAAAGCCCACAGAAAGGGGAAAGAAAGCCCAAAGAAAGGGGAAAGAAAGCCCAAAGAAAGCCCAAAGAAAGCCTGAAGAAAGCCCAAAGAAAGGGAAAGAAAGCTCAAAGAAAGCCCAAAGAAAGGGGAAAGAAAGCCCAAAGAAAGGGGAAAGAAAGCCCAAAGAAAGGGGAAAGAAAGCCCAAAGAAAGGGGAAAGAAAGCCCAAAGAAAGCCCAAAGAAAGCCCAAAGAAAGCCCAAAGAAAGTGGAAAGAAAGGGGAAAGAAAGGGGAAAGAAAGCCCAAAGAAAGCCCACAGAAATGAGAAAGAAAGCCCAAAGAAAGCCCAAAGAAAGCCCACAGAAAGGGGAAAGAAAGCCCAAAGAAAGGGGAAAGAAAGCCCAAAGAAAGGGGAAAGACAGCCCAAAGAAAGCCCAAAGAAAGGGGAAAGAAAGCCCAAAGAAAGGGGAAAGAAAGCTCAAAGAAAGGCCAAAGAAAGGGGAAAGAAAGCCCAAAGAAAGGGGAAAGAAAGCCCAAAGAAAGGGGAAAGAAAGCCCAAAGTAAGGGGAAAGAAAGCCCTGAGAAAGCCCAAAAAAAGCCCAAAGAAAGCCCAAAGAAAGCCCAAAGAAAAGGGAAAGAAAGCCCAAAGAAAGGGGAAAGAAAGCCCAAAGAAAGGGGAATGACAGCCCAAAGAAACGGGAAAGAAAGGCCAAAGAAATGGGAAAGAAAGCCCAAAGAAAGGGGAAAGAAAGCCCAAAGAAAGGGGAAAGAAAGCCCAAAAAAAGACCAAAGAAAGCCCAAAGAAAGTGGAAAGAAAGGGGAAAGAAAACCCAAAGAAAGCCCAAAGAAAGCCCAAGGAAAGCCCAAAGAAAGGGGAAAGAAAGCCCAAAGAAAGGGGAAAGAAACCCAAAGAAAGCCCAAAGAAAGCCTAAAGAAAGACCAAAGAAAGGGGAAAGAAAGCTCAAACAAAGCCCAAAGAAAGGGGAAAGAAAGCCCAAAGAAAGGGGAATGACAGCCCAAAGAAAGGGGAAAGAAAGCCCAAAGAAAGGGGAAAGAAAGCCCAAAGAAAGGGGAAAGAAAGCCCAAAGAAAGGGGAAAGAAAGCCCAAAGAAAGGGGAATGACAGCCCAAAGAAAGGGGAAAGAAAGCCCAAAGAAAGGTGAAAGAAAGCCCAAAGAAAGGGGAAAGAAAGCCCAAAGAAAGGGGAAAGAAAGCCCAAAGAAAGGGGAAAGAAAGCCCAAAGAAAGCCCAAAGAAAGCCCAAAGAAAGTGGAAAGAAAGGGGAAAGAAAGGGGAAAGAAAGCCCAAAGAAAGCCCAAAGAAAGCCCACAGAAATGGGAAAGAAAGCCCAAAGAAAGCCCAAAGAAAGCCCAAAGAAAGGGGAAAGAAAGCCCAAAGAAAGGGGAAAGACAGCCCAAAGAAAGCCCAAAGAAAGGGGAAAGAAAGCCAAAGAAAGGGGAAAGAAAGCTCAAAGAAAGGCCAAAGAAAGGGGAAAGAAAGCCCAAAGAAAGGGGAAATAAAGCCCAAAGAAAGGGGAAAGAAAGCCCAGAGAAAGCCCAAAGAAAGCCCAAAGAATGCCCAAAGAAAGCCCAAAGAAAAAGGAAAGAAAGCGCAAAGAAAGGGGAAGGAAAGCCCAAAGAAAGGGGAATGACAGCCCAAAGAAAGGGGAAAGAAAGCCCAAAGAAAGGGGAAAGAAAGCCCAAAGAAAGGGGAAAGAAAGCCCAAAGAAATGGGAAAGAAAGCCCAAAGAAAGGGAAAAGAAAGCCCAAAAAAAGCCCAAAGAAAGCCCAAAGGAAGTGGAAAGAAAGGGGAAAGAATACCCAAAGAAAGCCCAAAGAAAGCCCAGGAAAGCCCAAAGAAAGGGGAAAGAAAGCCCAAAGAAAGCCCAAAGAAAGCCGAAAGAAATCCCACAGAAAGTGGAAAGTAAGCCCAAAGAAAGGGGAAAGAACGCCCAAAGAAAGCCCAAAGAAAGCCTAAAGAAAGCCCAAAGAAAGCCCAAAGAAATCCCAAAGAAAGCCCAAGGAAAGCCCAAAGAAAGGGGAAAGAAAGCCCAAAGAAAGGGGAAAGAAAGCCCAAAGAAAGGGGAATGACAGCGCAAAGAAAGGGGAAAGAAAGCCCAAAGAAAGGGGAAAGAAAGCCCAAAGAAAGGGGAAAGAAAGCCCAAAAAAAAGGGGAATGAAAGCCCAAAGAAAGGGGAAAGAAAGCCCAAAGAAAGGGGAAAGAAAGCCAAAAGAAAGCCCAAAGAAAGCCCAAAGAAAGCCAAAGAAAGCCCAAAGAATGCCCAAAGAAAGGGGAAAGAAAGCCCAAAGAAAGGGGAAAGACAGCCCAAAGAAAGCCCAAAGAAATGGGAAAGAAAGCCCAAAGAAAGCCCAAAGAAAGCCCAAAGAAAGGGGAAAGAAAGCCCAAGGAAAGGGGAAAGAAAGCCCAAAGAAAGGGGAAAGAAAACCCAAAGAAAGCCCAAAGAAAGCCCAAGGAAAGCCCAAAGAAAGGAGAAAGAAAGCCCAGAGAAAGCCCAAAGAAAGCCCAAAGAAAGCCCAAAGAAAAGGGAAAGAAAGCCCAAAGAAAGGGGAAAGAAAGCCCAAAGAAAGGGGAATGACAGCCCAAAGAAAGGGGAAAGACAGCCCAACGAAAGGGGAAAGAAAGCCCAAAGAAAGGGGAAAGAAAGCCCAAAGAAAGGGGAAAGAAAGCCCAAAGAAAGGGGAAAGAAAGCCCAAAGAAAGGGGAAAGAAAGCCCAAAGAAAGGGGAAAGAAAGCCCTGAGAAAGCCCAAAGAAAGCCCAAAGAAAGCCAAAAGAAAGCCCCCTTCCAAAGAAAAGGGAAAGAGAGCCCAAAGAAAGGGAAAGAAAGAACAAAGAAAGGGGAATGACAGCCCAAAGAAACGGAAAGAAAGGCCAAAGAAAGGGGAAAGAAAGCCCAAAGAAAGGGGAAAGAAAGCCCAAAAAAAGACCAAAGAAAGCCCAAAGAAAGTGGAAAGAAAGGGGAAAGAAAACCCAAAGAAAGCCCAAAGAAAGCCCAAGGAAAGCCCAAAGAAAGGGGAAAGAAAGCCCAAAGAAAGGGGAAAGAAAGCCCAAAGAAAGCGGAAAGAAAGGGGAAAGAAAGCCCAAAGAAAGGGGGAAAGAAACCCAAAGAAAGCCCAAAGAAAGCCTAAAGAGAGACCAAAGAAAGGGAAAGAAAGCTCAAACAAAGCCCAAAGAAAGGGGAAAGAAAGCCCAAAGAAAGGGGAATGACAGCCCAAATAAAGGGGAAAGAAAGCCCAAAGAAAGGAGAAAGAAAACCCAAAGAAAGGGGAAAGAAAGCCCAAAGAAAGGGGAAAGAAAGCCCAAAGAAAGGGGAATGACAGCCCAAAGAAAGGGGAAAGAAAGCCCAAAGAAAGGTGAAAGAAAGCCCAAAGAAAGGGGAAAGAAAGCCCAAAGAAAGGGGAAAGAAAGCCCAAAGAAAGGGGAAAGAAAGCCCAAAGAAAGCCCAAAGAAAGCCCAAAGAAAGCCCAAAGAAAGTGGAAAGAAAGGGAAAGAAAGGGGAAAGAAAGCCCAAAGAAAGCCCAAAGAAAGCCCACAGAAATGGGAAAGAAAGCCCAAAGAAAGCCCAAAGAAAGCCCAAAGAAAGGGGAAAGAAAGCCCAAAGAAAGGGGAAAGACAGCCCAAAGAAAGCCCAAAGAAAGGGGAAAGAAAGCCCAAAGAAAGGGGAAAGAAAGCTCAAAGAAAGGCCAAAGAAGGGGAAAGAAAGCCAAAGAAAGGGGAAATAAAGCCCAAAGAAAGGGGAAAGAAAGCCCAGAGAAAGCCCAAAGAAAGCCCAAAGAATGCCCAAAGAAAGCCCAAAGAAAAGGAAAGAAAGCGCAAAGAAAGGGGAAAGAAAGCCCAAAGAAAGGGGAAAGAAAGCCCAAAGAAAGGGGAAAGAAAGCCCAAAGAAAGGGGAAAGAAAGCCCAAAGAAATGGGAAAGAAAGCCCAAAGAAAGGGAAATGAAAGCCCAAAAAAAGCCCAAAGAAAGCCCAAAGGAAGTGGAAAGAAAGGGGAAAGAATACCCAAAGCAAGCCCAAAGAAAGCCCAAGGAAAGCCCAAAGAAAGGGGAAAGAAAGCCCAAAGAAAGCCCAAAGAAAGCCGAAAGAAATCCCACAGAAAGGGGAAAGTAAGCCCAAAGAAAGGGGAAAGAAAGCCCAAAGAAAGCCTAAAGAAAGCCCAAAGAAAGCCCAAAGAAATCCCAAAGAAAGCCCAAGGAAAGCCCAAAGAAAGGGGAAAGAAAGCCCAAAGAAAGGGGAAAGAAAGCCCAAAGAAAGGGGAATGACAGCCCAAAGAAAGGGGAAAGAAAGCCCAAAGAAAGGGGAAAGAAAGCCCAAAGAAAGGGAAAGAAAGCCCAAAAAAAGGGGAATGAAAGCCCAAAGAAAGGGGAAAGAAAGCCCAAAGAAAGGGGAAAGAAAGCCAAAAGAAAGCCCAAAGAAAGCCCAAAGAAAGCCAAAGACAGCCCAAAGAATGCCCAAAGAAAGGGGAAAGAAAGCCCAAAGAAAGGGGAAAGACAGCCCAAAGAAAGCCCAAAGAAAGGGGAAAGAAAGCCAAAGAAAGCCCAAAGAAAGCCCAAAGAAAGGGGAAAGAAAGCCCAAGGAAAGGGGAAAGAAAGCCCAAAGAAAGGGGAAAGAAAACCCAAAGAAAGCCCAAAGAAAGCCCAAAGAAAGCCCAAAGAAAGCCCAAAGAAAAGGGAAAGAGAGCCCAAAGAAAGGGGAAAGAAAGAACAAAGAAAGGGGAATGACAGCCCAAAGAAACGGGAAAGAAAGGCCAAAGAAAGGGGAAAGAAAGCCCAAAGAAAGGGAAAGAAAGCCCAAAAAAAGACCAAAGAAAGCCCAAAGAAAGTGGAAAGAAAGGGGAAAGAAAACCCAAAGAAAGCCCAAAGAAAGCCCAAGGAAAGCCCAAAGAAAGGGGAAAGAAAGCCCAAAGAAAGGGGAAAGAAAGCCCAAAGAAAGCGGAAAGAAAGGGGAAAGAAAGCCCAAAGAAAGGGGAAAGAAACCCAAAGAAAGCCCAAAGAAAGCCTAAAGAGAGACCAAAGAAAGGGGAAAGAAAGCTCAAACAAAGCCCAAAGAAAGGGGAAAGAAAGCCCAAAGAAAGGGGAATGACAGCCCAAATAAAGGGGAAAGAAAGCCCAAAGAAAGGAGAAAGAAAACCCAAAGAAAGGGGAAAGAAAGCCCAAAGAAAGGGGAAAGAAAGCCCAAAGAAAGGGGAATGACAGCCCAAAGAAAGGGGAAAGAAAGCCCAAAGAAAGGTGAAAGAAAGCCCAAAGAAAGGGGAAAGAAAGCCCAAAGAAAGGGGAAAGAAAGCCCAAAGAAAGGGGAAAGAAAGCCCAAAGAAAGCCCAAAGAAAGCCCAAAGAAAGCCCAAAGAAAGTGGAAAGAAAGGGGAAAGAAAGGGGAAAGAAAGCCCAAAGAAAGCCCAAAGAAAGCCCACAGAAATGGGAAAGAAAGCCCAAAGAAAGCCCAAAGAAAGCCCAAAGAAAGGGGAAAGAAAGCCCAAAGAAAGGGGAAAGACAGCCCAAAGAAAGCCCAAAGAAAGGGGAAAGAAAGCCCAAAGAAAGGGGAAAGAAAGCTCAAAGAAAGGCCAAAGAAGGGGAAAGAAAGCCCAAAGAAAGGGGAAATAAAGCCCAAAGAAAGGGGAAAGAAAGCCCAGAGAAAGCCCAAAGAAAGCCCAAAGAATGCCCAAAGAAAGCCCAAAGAAAAGGGAAAGAAAGCGCAAAGAAAGGGGAAAGAAAGCCCAAAGAAAGGGGAAAGAAAGCCCAAAGAAAGGGGAAAGAAAGCCCAAAGAAAGGGGAAAGAAAGCCCAAAGAAATGGGAAAGAAAGCCCAAAGAAAGGGAAATGAAAGCCCAAAAAAAGCCCAAAGAAAGCCCAAAGGAAGTGGAAAGAAAGGGGAAAGAATACCCAAAGCAAGCCCAAAGAAAGCCCAAGGAAAGCCCAAAGAAAGGGGAAAGAAAGCCCAAAGAAAGCCCAAAGAAAGCCGAAAGAAATCCCACAGAAAGGGGAAAGTAAGCCCAAAGAAAGGGGAAAGAAAGCCCAAAGAAAGCCTAAAGAAAGCCCAAAGAAAGCCCAAAGAAATCCCAAAGAAAGCCCAAGGAAAGCCCAAAGAAAGGGGAAAGAAAGCCCAAAGAAAGGGGAAAGAAAGCCCAAAGAAAGGGGAATGACAGCCCAAAGAAAGGGGAAAGAAAGCCCAAAGAAAGGGGAAAGAAAGCCCAAAGAAAGGGGAAAGAAAGCCCAAAAAAAGGGGAATGAAAGCCCAAAGAAAGGGGAAAGAAAGCCCAAAGAAAGGGGAAAGAAAGCCAAAAGAAAGCCCAAAGAAAGCCCAAAGAAAGCCAAAGACAGCCCAAAGAATGCCCAAAGAAAGGGGAAAGAAAGCCCAAAGAAAGGGGAAAGACAGCCCAAAGAAAGCCCAAAGAAAGGGGAAAGAAAGCCCAAAGAAAGCCCAAAGAAAGCCCAAAGAAAGGGGAAAGAAAGCCCAAGGAAAGGGGAAAGAAAGCCCAAAGAAAGGGGAAAGAAAACCCAAAGAAAGCCCAAAGAAAGCCCAAGGAAAGCCCAAAGAAAGGAGAAAGAAAGCCCAAAGAAAGGGGAAAGAAAGCCCAAAGAAATGGGAAAGAAAGCCCAAAGAAAGGGGAAAGAAAGCCCAGAGAAAGCCCAAAGAAAGCCCAAAGAAAGCCCAAAGAAAAGGGAAAGAAAGCCCAAAGAAAGGGGAAAGAAAGCCCAAAGAAAGGGGAATGACAGCCCAAAGAAAGGGGAAAGACAGCCCAACGAAAGGGGAAAGAAAGCCCAAAGAAAGGGGAAAGAAAGCCCAAAGAAAGGGGAAAGAAAGCCCAAAGAAAGGGGAAAGAAAGCCCAAAAAAAGCAAAAAGAAAGCCCAAAGAAAGTGGAAAGAAAGGGGAGAGAAAACCCAGAGAAAGCCCAAAGAAAGCCCAAGGAAAGCCCAAAGAAAGTGGAAAGAAAGCCCAAAGAAAGGGGAAAGAAAGCCCAAAGAAAGGGGAAAGAAAGCCCAAAAAAAGCCCACAGAAAGGGGAAAGAAAGCCCAAAGAAAGGGGAAAGAAAGCCTAAAGAAAGCCCAAAGAAAGCCTAAAGAAAGCCCAAAGAAAGCCCAAAGATATCCCAAAGAAAGCCCAAAGAAAGCCCAAAGAAAGGGGAAAGAAAGCACAAAGAAAGGGGAAAGAAAGCCCAAAGAAAGGGGAATGACAGCCCAAGGAAAGGGGAAAGAAAGCCCAAAGAAAGGGGAAAGAAAGCCCAAAGAAAGCCCAAAGAAAGCCCCAAAAAGTGGAAAGAAAGGGGAAAGAAAGCCCAAAGAAAGCCCAAAGAAAGCCCAAAGAAAGCCCACAGAAAGGGGAAAGAAAGCCCAAAGAAAGGGGAAAGAAAGCCCAAAGAAAGGGGAAAGAAAGCCCAAAGAAAGGGGAAAGAAAGCCCAAAGAAAGGGGAAAGAAAGCCCAAAGAAAGGGGAAAGAAAGCCCAAAGAAAGGAGAAAGAAAGCCGAAAGAAAGGGGAAAGAAAGCCCAAAGAAAGGGGAAAGAAAGCCCAAAGAAAGCCCAAAGAAAGCCCAAAGAAAGCCCAAAGAAAGTGGAAAGAAAGGGGAAAGAAAGGGGAAAGAAAGCCCAAAGAAAGCCCAAAGAAAGCCCACAGAAATGGGAAAGAAAGCCCAAAGAAACCCCAAAGAAAGCCCAAAGAAAGCCCACAGAAAGGGGAAAGAAAGCCCAAAGAAAGGGGAAAGAAAGCCCAAAGAAAGCCCAAAGAAAGCCCAAAGAAAGGGGAAAGAAATCCCAAAGAAAGGGGAAAGACAGCCCAAAAAAGCCCAAAGAAAGGGGAAAGAAAGCCCAAAGAAAGGGGAAAGAAAGCCCAAAGAAAGGGGAAATAAAGCCCAAAGAAAGGGGAAAGAAAGCCCAAAGAAAGGGGGAAAGAAAGCCCAAAGAAAGCCCAAAGAAAGCCCAAAGAAAGTGGAAAGAAAGGGGAAAGAAAGGGGAAAGAAAGCCCAAAGAAAGCCCAAAGAAAGCCCACAGAAATGGGAAAGAAAGCCCAAAGAAAGCCCAAAGAAAGCCCAAAGAAAGGGGAAAGAAAGCCCAAAGAAAGGGGAAAGACAGCCCAAAGAAAGCCCAAAGAAAGGGGAAAGAAAGCCCAAAGAAAGGGGAAAGAAAGCTCAAAGAAAGGCCAAAGAAAGGGGAAAGAAAGCCCAAAGAAAGGGGAAATAAAGCCCAAAGAAAGGGGAAAGAAAGCCCAGAGAAAGCCCAAAGAAAGCCCAAAGAATGCCCAAAGAAAGCCCAAAGAAAAAGGAAAGAAAGCGCAAAGAAAGGGGAAAGAAAGCCCAAAGAAAGGGGAATGACAGCCCAAAGAAAGGGGAAAGAAAGCCCAAAGAAAGGGGAAAGAAAGCCCAAAGAAAGGGGAAAGAAAGCCCAAAGAAATGGGAAAGAAAGCCCAAAGAAAGGGAAAAGAAAGCCCAAAAAAAGCCCAAAGAAAGCCCAAAGGAAGTGGAAAGAAAGGGGAAAGAATACCCAAAGAAAGCCCAAAGAAAGCCCAAGGAAAGCCCAAAGAAAGGGGAAAGAAAGCCCAAAGAAAGCCCAAAGAAAGCCGAAAGAAATCCCACAGAAAGTGGAAAGTAAGCCCAAAGAAAGGGGAAAGAACGCCCAAAGAAAGCCCAAAGAAAGCCTAAAGAAAGCCCAAAGAAAGCCCAAAGAAATCCCAAAGAAAGCCCAAGGAAAGCCCAAAGAAAGGGGAAAGAAAGCCCAAAGAAAGGGGAAAGAAAGCCCAAAGAAAGGGGAATGACAGCGCAAAGAAAGGGGAAAGAAAGCCCAAAGAAAGGGGAAAGAAAGCCCAAAGAAAGGGGAAAGAAAGCCCAAAAAAAGGGGAATGAAAGCCCAAAGAAAGGGGAAAGAAAGCCCAAAGAAAGGGGAAAGAAAGCCAAAAGAAAGCCCAAAGAAAGCCCAAAGAAAGCCAAAGAAAGCCCAAAGAATGCCCAAAGAAAGGGGAAAGAAAGCCCAAAGAAAGGGGAAAGACAGCCCAAAGAAAGCCCAAAGAAATGGGAAAGAAAGCCCAAAGAAAGCCCAAAGAAAGCCCAAAGAAAGGGGAAAGAAAGCCCAAGGAAAGGGGAAAGAAAGCCCAAAGAAAGGGGAAAGAAAACCCAAAGAAAGCCCAAAGAAAGCCCAAGGAAAGCCCAAAGAAAGGAGAAAGAAAGCCCAGAGAAAGCCCAAAGAAAGCCCAAAGAAAGCCCAAAGAAAAGGGAAAGAAAGCCCAAAGAAAGGGGAAAGAAAGCCCAAAGAAAGGGGAATGACAGCCCAAAGAAAGGGGAAAGACAGCCCAACGAAAGGGGAAAGAAAGCCCAAAGAAAGGGGAAAGAAAGCCCAAAGAAAGGGGAAAGAAAGCCCAAAGAAAGGGGAAAGAAAGCCCAAAGAAAGGGGAAAGAAAGCCCAAAGAAAGGGGAAAGAAAGCCCTGAGAAAGCCCAAAGAAAGCCCAAAGAAAGCCCAAAGAAAGCCCAAAGAAAAGGGAAAGAGAGCCCAAAGAAAGGGGAAAGAAAGAACAAAGAAAGGGGAATGACAGCCCAAAGAAACGGGAAAGAAAGGCCAAAGAAAGGGGAAAGAAAGCCCAAAGAAAGGGGAAAGAAAGCCCAAAGAAAGGGGAAAGAAAGCCCAAAAAAAGACCAAAGAAAGCCCAAAGAAAGTGGAAAGAAAGGGGAAAGAAAACCCAAAGAAAGCCCAAAGAAAGCCCAAGGAAAGCCCAAAGAAAGGGGAAAGAAAGCCCAAAGAAAGGGGAAAGAAAGCCCAAAGAAAGCGGAAAGAAAGGGGAAAGAAAGCCCAAAGAAAGGGGAAAGAAACCCAAAGAAAGCCCAAAGAAAGCCTAAAGAGAGACCAAAGAAAGGGGAAAGAAAGCTCAAACAAAGCCCAAAGAAAGGGGAAAGAAAGCCCAAAGAAAGGGGAATGACAGCCCAAAGAAAGGGGAAAGAAAGCCCAAAGAAAGGAGAAAGAAAACCCAAAGAAAGGGGAAAGAAAGCCCAAAGAAAGGGGAAAGAAAGCCCAAAGAAAGGGGAATGACAGCCCAAAGAAAGGGGAAAGAAAGCCCAAAGAAAGGTGAAAGAAAGCCCAAAGAAAGGGGAAAGAAAGCCCAAAGAAAGGGGAAAGAAAGCCCAAAGAAAGGGGAAAGAAAGCCCAAAGAAAGCCCAAAGAAAGCCCAAAGAAAGCCCAAAGAAAGTGGAAAGAAAGGGGAAAGAAAGGGGAAAGAAAGCCCAAAGAAAGCCCAAAGAAAGCCCACAGAAATGGGAAAGAAAGCCCAAAGAAAGCCCAAAGAAAGCCCAAAGAAAGGGGAAAGAAAGCCCAAAGAAAGGGGAAAGACAGCCCAAAGAAAGCCCAAAGAAAGGGGAAAGAAAGCCCAAAGAAAGGGGAAAGAAAGCTCAAAGAAAGGCCAAAGAAAGGGGAAAGAAAGCCCAAAGAAAGGGGAAATAAAGCCCAAAGAAAGGGGAAAGAAAGCCCAGAGAAAGCCCAAAGAAAGCCCAAAGAATGCCCAAAGAAAGCCCAAAGAAAAGGGAAAGAAAGCGCAAAGAAAGGGGAAAGAAAGCCCAAAGAAAGGGGAAAGAAAGCCCAAAGAAAGGGGAAAGAAAGCCCAAAGAAAGGGGAAAGAAAGCCCAAAGAAATGGGAAAGAAAGCCCAAAGAAAGGGAAATGAAAGCCCAAAAAAAGCCCAAAGAAAGCCCAAAGGAAGTGGAAAGAAAGGGGAAAGAATACCCAAAGCAAGCCCAAAGAAAGCCCAAGGAAAGCCCAAAGAAAGGGGAAAGAAAGCCCAAAGAAAGCCCAAAGAAAGCCGAAAGAAATCCCACAGAAAGGGGAAAGTAAGCCCAAAGAAAGGGGAAAGAAAGCCCAAAGAAAGCCTAAAGAAAGCCCAAAGAAAGCCCAAAGAAATCCCAAAGAAAGCCCAAGGAAAGCCCAAAGAAAGGGGAAAGAAAGCCCAAAGAAAGGGGAAAGAAAGCCCAAAGAAAGGGGAATGACAGCCCAAAGAAAGGGGAAAGAAAGCCCAAAGAAAGGGGAAAGAAAGCCCAAAGAAAGGGGAAAGAAAGCCCAAAAAAAGGGGAATGAAAGCCCAAAGAAAGGGGAAAGAAAGCCCAAAGAAAGGGGAAAGAAAGCCAAAAGAAAGCCCAAAGAAAGCCCAAAGAAAGCCAAAGACAGCCCAAAGAATGCCCAAAGAAAGGGGAAAGAAAGCCCAAAGAAAGGGGAAAGACAGCCCAAAGAAAGCCCAAAGAAAGGGGAAAGAAAGCCCAAAGAAAGCCCAAAGAAAGCCCAAAGAAAGGGGAAAGAAAGCCCAAGGAAAGGGGAAAGAAAGCCCAAAGAAAGGGGAAAGAAAACCCAAAGAAAGCCCAAAGAAAGCCCAAGGAAAGCCCAAAGAAAGGAGAAAGAAAGCCCAAAGAAAGGGGAAAGAAAGCCCAAAGAAATGGGAAAGAAAGCCCAAAGAAAGGGGAAAGAAAGCCCAGAGAAAGCCCAAAGAAAGCCCAAAGAAAGCCCAAAGAAAAGGGAAAGAAAGCCCAAAGAAAGGGGAAAGAAAGCCCAAAGAAAGGGGAATGACAGCCCAAAGAAAGGGGAAAGACAGCCCAACGAAAGGGGAAAGAAAGCCCAAAGAAAGGGGAAAGAAAGCCCAAAGAAAGGGGAAAGAAAGCCCAAAGAAAGGGGAAAGAAAGCCCAAAAAAAGCAAAAAGAAAGCCCAAAGAAAGTGGAAAGAAAGGGGAGAGAAAACCCAGAGAAAGCCCAAAGAAAGCCCAAGGAAAGCCCAAAGAAAGTGGAAAGAAAGCCCAAAGAAAGGGGAAAGAAAGCCCAAAGAAAGGGGAAAGAAAGCCCAAAAAAAGCCCACAGAAAGGGGAAAGAAAGCCCAAAGAAAGGGGAAAGAAAGCCTAAAGAAAGCCCAAAGAAAGCCTAAAGAAAGCCCAAAGAAAGCCCAAAGATATCCCAAAGAAAGCCCAAAGAAAGCCCAAAGAAAGGGGAAAGAAAGCACAAAGAAAGGGGAAAGAAAGCCCAAAGAAAGGGGAATGACAGCCCAAGGAAAGGGGAAAGAAAGCCCAAAGAAAGGGGAAAGAAAGCCCAAAGAAAGCCCAAAGAAAGCCCCAAAAAGTGGAAAGAAAGGGGAAAGAAAGCCCAAAGAAAGCCCAAAGAAAGCCCAAAGAAAGCCCACAGAAAGGGGAAAGAAAGCCCAAAGAAAGGGGAAAGAAAGCCCAAAGAAAGGGGAAAGAAAGCCCAAAGAAAGGGGAAAGAAAGCCCAAAGAAAGGGGAAAGAAAGCCCAAAGAAAGGAGAAAGAAAGCCGAAAGAAAGGGGAAAGAAAGCCCAAAGAAAGGGGAAAGAAAGCCCAAAGAAAGCCCAAAGAAAGCCCAAAGAAAGCCCAAAGAAAGTGGAAAGAAAGGGGAAAGAAAGGGGAAAGAAAGCCCAAAGAAAGCCCAAAGAAAGCCCACAGAAATGGGAAAGAAAGCCCAAAGAAAGCCCAAAGAAAGCCCAAAGAAAGCCCACAGAAAGGGGAAAGAAAGCCCAAAGAAAGGGGAAAGAAAGCCCAAAGAAAGCCCAAAGAAAGCCCAAAGAAAGGGGAAAGAAATCCCAAAGAAAGGGGAAAGACAGCCCAAAGAAAGCCCAAAGAAACGGGAAAGAAAGCCCAAAGAAAGGGGAAAGAAAGCCCAAAGAAAGGGGAAATAAAGCCCAAAGAAAGGGGAAAGAAAGCCCAGAGAAAGCCCAAAGAAAGCCCAAAGAATGCCCAAAGAAAGCCCAAAGAAAAGGGAAAGAAAGCCCAAAGAAAGGGGAAAGAAAGCCCAAAGAAAGGGGAATGACAGCCCAAAGAAACGGGAAAGAAAGCCCAAAGAAAGGGGAAAGAAAGCCCAAAGAAAGGGGAAAGAAAGGGGAAAGAATACCCAAAGAAAGCCTAAAGAAAGCCCAAGGAAAGCCCAAAGAAAGGGGAAAGATAGCCCAAAGAGGGGGAAAGAAAGCCCAAAGAAAGCCCGAAGAAAGCCCAAAGAAATCCCACAGAAAGGGGAAAGTAAGCCCAAAGAAAGGGGAGAGAACGCCCAAAGAAAGCCCAAAGAAAGCCTAAAGAAAGCCCAAAGAAAGCCCAAAGAAATCCCAAAGAAAGCCCAAAGAAAGCCCAAAGAAAGGGGAAAGAAAGCCCAATGAAAGGGGTAAGAAAGCCCAAAGAAAGGGGAATGACAGCCCAAAGAAAGGGGAAAGAAAGCCCAAAGAAAGGGGAAAGAAAGCCCAAAGAAAGGGGAAAGAAAGCCCAAAGAAAGGGGAAAGAAAGCCCAAAGAAAGGGGAATGACAGCCCAAAGAAAGGGGAAAGAAAGCCCAAAGAAAGGGGAAAGAAAGCCCAAAGAAAGGGGAAAGAAAGCCCAGAGAAAGCCCAAAGAAAGCTCAAAGAAAGCCCAAAGAAAGCCCAAAGAAAGCCCAAAGAAAGGGGAAAGAAAGCCCAAAGAAAGGGGAAAGACAGCCCAAAGAAAGCCCAAAGAAAGGGGAAAGAAAGCTCAAAGAAAGCCCAAGGAAAGCCCAAAGAAAGGGGAAAGAAAGCCCAAGGAAAGGGGAAAGAAAACCCAAAGAAAGGGGAAAGAAAACCCAAAGAAAGCCCAAAGAAAGCCCAAAGAAAGCCCAAAGAAAGGAGAAAGAAAGCCCAAAGAAAGGGGAAAGAAAGCCCAAAGAAAGGGTAAAAAAAGCCCAGAGAAAGCCCAAAGAAAGCCCAAAGAAAGCCCAAAGAAAAGGGAAAGAAAGCCCAAAGAAAGGGGAAAGAAAGCCCAAAGAAAGGGGAATGACAGCCCAAAGAAAGGGGAAAGACAGCCCAATGAAAGGGGAAAGAAAGCCCAAAGAAAGGTGAAAGAAATCCCAAAGAAAAGGGAAAGAAAGCCCAAAGAATGGGGAAAGAAAGCCCAAAAAAAGCAAAAAGAAAGCCCAAAGAAAGTGGAAAGAAAGGGGAGAGAAAACCCAAAGAAAGCCCAAAGAAAGCCCAAGGAAAGCCCAAAGAAAGGGGAAAGAAAGCCCAAAGAAAGGGGAAAGAAAGCCCAAAGAAAGGGGAAAGAAAGCCCAAAAAAAGCCCAAAGAAAGGGGAAAGAAAGCCCAAAGAAAGGGGAAAGAAAGCCTAAAGAAAGCCCAAAGAAAGCCTAAAGAAAGCCCAAAGAAAGCCCAAAGAAAGCCCAAAGAAAGTGGAAAGAAAGGGGAAAGAAAGCCCAAAAAAAGCCCAAAGAAAGCCCAAAGAAAGCCCACAGAAAGCCCAAAGGAAGCCCAAAGAAAGCCCAAAAAAAGCCCAAAGAAAGGGGAAAGAACGCCCAAAGAAAGGGGAAAGAAAGCCCAAAGAAAGGGGAAAGAAAGCCAAAAGAAAGGGGAAAGAAAGCCCAAAGAAAGGGGAATGACAGCCCAAAGAAAGGGGAAAGAAAGCCCAAAGAAAGGGGAAAGAAAAACCAAAGAAAGGGGAAAGAAAGCCGAAAGAAAGCCCAAAGAAAGCCCAAAGAAAGTGGAAAGAAAGGGGAAAGAAAGCCCAAAGAAAGCCCAAAGAAAGCCCAAGGAAAGCCCAAAGAAAGGGGAAAGAAAGCCCAAAGAAAGGGGAAAGAAAGCCCAAAGAAAGGGGAAAGAAAGCCCAAAGAAAGCCCAAACAAAGCCCAAAGAAAGTGGAAAGAAAGGGGAAAGAAAGCCCAAAGAAAGGGGAAAGAAAGCCCAAAGAAAGGGAAAGAAAGCCCAAGAAAGACCAAAGAAAGCCCAAAGAAAGAGGAAAGAAAGCCCAAAGAAAGCCCAAAGAAAGGGGAAAGAAAGCCCAAAGAAAGGGGAAACAAAGCCCAAAGAAAGGGGAAAGAAAGCCCAAAGAGAGGGGAAAGAAAGTGGAAAGAAAGCCCAAAGAAAGCCCAAAGAAAGGGGAAAGAAAGCCCAAAGAAACCCCAAAGAAAGGGGAAAGAAAGCCCAAAGAAAGCCCAAAGAAAGGGGAAAGAAAGCCCAAAGAAAGGAGAAAGAAAGCCCAAGGAATGGGGAAAGAAAGCCCAAAGAAAGGGGAAATAAAGCCCAAAGAAAGGGGAAAGAAAGCCCAAAGAAATGGGGAAGAAAGCCCAAAGAAAGCCCAAAGAAAGCCCAAAGAAAGGGGAAAGAAAGCCCAAAGAAAGCCCAAAGAAAGGGGAAAGAAAGCCCAAAGAAAGGGGAAAGAAAGCCCAAAGAAAGGGGAAAGAAAGGGGAAAGAAAGCCCAAAGAAAGCCCAAAGAAAGCCCAAGGAAAGCCCAAAGAAAGGGGAAAGAAAGCCCAAATAAAGGGGAATGACAGCCCAAAGAAAGGGGAAAGAAAGCCCAAAGAAAGGGGAAACAAAGCCCAAAGAAAGGGGAAAGAAAGCCCAAAGAAAGCCCAAAGAAAGCCCAAAGAAAGTGGAAAGAAAGGGGAAAGAAAGCCCAAAGAAAGTCCAAAGAAAGCCGAAGGAAAGCCCAAAGAAAGGGGAAAGAAAACCCAAAAAAAGCCCAAAGAAAACCCAAAAAAAGCCCAAAGAAAGCCCAAAGAAAGCCCACGGAAAGGGGAAAGAAAGCCCAAAGAAAGGGGAAAGAAAGCCCAATGAAAGCCTAAAGAAAGCCCAAAGAAAGCCCAAAGAAAGCCCAAAGAAAGGGGAAAGAAATGGGAAAGAAAGCCCAAAGAAAGGGGAAAGAAAGGGGAAAGAAAGCCCAAAGAAAGGGGAAAGAAATTGGAAAGAAAGCCCAAAGAAAGCCCAAAGAAAGGGGAAAGAAAGGGGAAAGAAAGCCCAAAGAAAGCCCAAAGAAAGCCCAAAGAAAGTGGAAAGAAAGGGGAAAGAAACCCCAAAGAGAGGGGAAACAAAGCCCAAAGAAAGGGGAAAGAAAGGGGAAAGAAAGCCAAAAGAAAGGGGAAAGAAAGGGGGAAGAAAGCCCAAAGAAAGCCCAAAGAAAGGGGAAAGTAAGGGGAAAGAAAGCCCAAAGAAAGCCCCAAGAAAGCCCAAAGAAAGGGGAAAGAAAGCCCAAAGAAAGCCCAAAGAAAGGGGAAAGAAAGTGCAAAGAAAGCCCAAAGAAAGGGGAAAGAAAGCCCAAAGAAAGGGGAAAGAAAGCCCAAAGACAGGGGAAAGAAAGCCCAAAGAAAGGGGAAAGAAAGCCCAAAGAAGGGGGAAAGAAAGCTCAGAGAAAGCCCAAAGAAAGGGGAAAGAAAGCCCAGAGAAAGCCCAAAGAAAGCCCAAAGAAATCCCAAAGAAAGCCCAAAGAAAAGGGAAAGAAAGCCCAAAGAAAGGGGAAAGAAAGCCCAAAGAAAGGGGCATGACAGCCCAAAGAAAGGTGAAAGAAAGCCCAAAGAAAGGGGAAAGAAAGCCCAAAGAAAGAGGAAAGAAAGCCCAAAGAAAGGGGAAAGAAAGCCCAAAGAAAAGGGAAAGAAAGCCCAAAGAAAGCCCAAAGAATTTGGAAAGAAAGGGGAAAGAAAACCCAAAGAAAGCCCAAAGAAAGCCCAAGGAAAGACCAAAGAAAGGGGAAAGAAAGCCCAAAGAAAGGGGAAAGAAAGCCCAAAGAAAGCCCAAAGAAAGCCCACAGAAAGGGGAAAGAAAGCCCAAAGAAAGGGGAAAGAAAGCCCAAAGAAAGCCAAAAGAAAGCACAAAGAAAGCCCAAAGAAAGTGGAAAGAAAGCCCAAAGAAAGGGGAAAGAAAGCCCAAAGAAAAGGGAATGACAGCCCAAAGAAAGGGGAAAGAAAGCCCAAAGAAAGGGGAAAGAAAGCCCAAAGAAAGGGGAAAGAAAGCCCAAAGAAATAGAAAGAAAGCCCAAGAAAGACCAAACATAGCCCAAAGAAAGTGGAAAGAAAGGGGAAAGAAAGCCCAAAGAAAGCCCAAAGAAAGCCCAAGGAAAGCCCAAAGAAAGGGGAAAGAAAGCCCAAAGAAAGGGGAAAGAAAGCCCAAAGAAAGGGGAAATAAAGCCCAAAGAAAGGGGAAAGAAAGCCCAAAGAAATGGGGAAGAAAGCCCAAAGAAAGCCCAAAGAAAGGGGAAAGAAAGGGGAAAGAAAGCCCAAAGAAAGGGGAAAGAAAGCCCAAAGAAAGGGGAAAGAAAGCCCAAAGAAAGGGGAAAGAAAGCCCAAAGAAAGGGGAAAGACAGCCAAAAGAAAGCCCAAAGAAAGGGGAAAGAAAGCCCAAAAAAAGGGAAAAGAAAGCTCAAAGAAAGGCCAAAGAAAGGGGAAAGAAAGCCCAAAGAAAGGGGAAAGAAAGCCCAAAGAAAGCCCAAAGACATGGGAAAGAAAGCCCAAAGAAAGGGGAAGCAAAGCCCAAATAAAGGGGAAAGAAAGGGGAAAGAAAGCCCAAAGAAAGGGGAAAGAAAGGGGAAAGAAAGCCCAAAGAAAGCCCAAACAAAGGGGAAAGAAAGCCCAAAGAAACCCCAAAGAAAGGGGAAAGAAAGCCCAAAGAAATCCCAAAGAAAGGGGAAAGAAAGCCCAAAGAAAGGGGAAAGAAAGCCCAAGGAAAGGGGAAAAAAAGCCCAAAGAAAGGGGAAATAAAGCCCAAAGAAAGGGGAAAGAAAGCCCAAAGAAAGCCCAAAGAAAGCCCAAAAAAGCCCAAAGAAAGGGGAAAGAAAGGGGAAAGAAAGGGGAAAGAAAGCCCAAAGAAAGCCCAAAGAAAGGGGAAAGAAAGCCCAAAGAAAGCCCAAAGAAAGGGGAAAGAAAGAGCAAAGAAAGCCCAAAGAAAGGGGAAAGAAAGCCCAAAGAAAGGGGAAAGAAAGCCCAAAGAAAGGGGAAAGAAAGCCCAAAGAAAGGGGAAAGAAAGCCCAAAGAAAGCCCAAAGAAAGGGGAAAGAAAGCCCAAAGAAAGGGGAAAGAAAGCCCAAAGAAAGGGGAAAGAAAGCTCAAAGAAAGCCCAAAGAAAGGGGAAAGAAAGCCCAAAGAAAGGGGAAAGAAAGCCAAAGAAAGGGGAAAGAAAGCCCAGAGAAAGGGGCATGATAGCCCAAAGAAAGGGGAAAGAAAGCCCAAAGAAAGGGGAAAGAAAGCCCAAAGAAAGGGGAAAGAAAGCCCAAAGAAATTGGAAAGAAAGGGGAAAGAAAACCCAAAGAAAGCCCAAGGAAAGACCAAAGATTGGGGAAAGAAAGCCCAAAGAAAGGGGAAAGAAAGCCCAAAGAAAGCCAAAAAAAAGCCCAAAGAAAGCCCACAGAAAGGGGAAAGAAAGCCCAAAGAAAGGGGAAAGAAAGCCCAAAGAAAGCCCAAAGAAAGCCCAAAGAAAGGGAAAGAAAGAGCAAAGAAAGCCCAAAGAAAGGGGAAATAAAGCCCAAAGAAAGGGGAAAGAAAGCCCAAAGAAAGGGGAAAGAAAGCCCAAAGAAAGGGGAAAGAAAGCCCAAAGAAAGGGGAAAGAAATCCCAAAGAAAGCCCAAAGAAAGTGGAAAGAAAGCCCAAGGAAAGGGGAAAGAAAGCTCAAAGAAAGCCCAAAGAAAGGGGAAAGAAAGCCCAAAGGAAGGGGAAAGAAAGCCCAAAGAAAGGGGAAAGAAAGCCCAGAGAAAGGGGCATGATAGCCCAAAGAAAGGGGAAAGAAAGCCCAAAGAAAGGGGAAAGAAAGCCCAAAGAAAGGGGAAAGAAAGCCCAAAGAAAGGGGAAAGAAAGCCCAAAGAAATTGGAAAGAAAGGGGAAAGAAAACCCAAAGAAAGCCCAAGGAAAGCCCAAGGAAAGACCAAAGATTGGGGAAAGAAAGCCCAAAGAAAGGGGAAAGAAAGCCCAAAGAAAGCCAAAAAAAAGCCCAAAGAAAGCCCACAGAAAGGGGAAAGAAAGCCCAAAGAAAGGGGAAAGAAAGCCCAAAGAAAGCCCAAAGAAAGCCCAAAGAAAGCCCAAAGAAAGGGGAAAGAAAGCCCAAAGAAAGGGGAAAGAAAGCCAAAAGAAAGGGGAATGACAGCCCAAAGAAAGGGGAAAGAAAGCCCAAAGAAAGGGGAAAGAAAGCCCAAAGAAAGGGGAAAGAAAGCCCAAAGAAAGGGAAAGAAAGCCCAAGAAAGATCAAAGATAGCCCAAAGAAAGTGGAAAGAAAGGGGAAAGAAAGCCCAAAGAAAGCCCAAAGAAAGCCCCAGAAAAGCCCAAAAAAAGGGGAAAGAAAGCCTAAAGAAAGGGGAAAGAAAGCCCAAAGAAAGCCCAAAGAAAGGGGAAAGAAAGCCCAAAGAAAGGGAAAACAAAACCCAAAGAAAGGGGAAAGAAAGGGGAAAGAAAGCCCAAAGAAAGGGGAAAGAAAGGGGAAAGAAAGGGGGAAGAAAGCCCAAAGAAACCCCAAAGAAAGGGTAAAGAAAGCCCAAAGAAAGCCCAAAGAAAGGGGAAAGAAAGCCCAAAGAAAGGGAAAAGAAAGCCCAAGGAAAGGGGAAAGAAAGCCCAAAGAAAGGGGAAATAAAGCCCAAAGAAAGGGGAAAGAAAGCCCAAAGAAAGGGGGAAGAAAGCCCAAAGAAAGCCCAAAGAAAGGGGAAAGAAAGGGGAAAGAAAGCCCAAAGAAAGGGGAAAGAAAGCCCAAAGAAATGGGAAAGAAAGCCCAAAGAAAGGGGAAAGAAAGCCCAAAGAAAGGGGAAAGACAGCCCAAAGAAAGCCCAAAGAAAGGGGAAAGAAAGCCCAAAAAAAGGGGAAAGAAAGCTCAAAGAAAGGCCAAAGAAAGGGGAAAGAAAGCCCAAAGAAAGGGGAAAGAAAGCCCAAAGAAAGGGGAAAGAAAGCCCAAAGAAAGGGGAAAGAAAGCACAAAGAAATCCCAAAGAAAGCCCAAACAAAGCCCAACAAAAGTGGAAAGAAAGGGGAAAGAAAGCCCAAAGAAAGCCCAAAGAAAAGCCCAATGAAAGCCCACAGAAAGGGGAAAGAAAGCCCAAAGAAAGGGGAAAGAAAGCCCAAAGAAAGCCCAAAGAAAGCCCAAAGAAAGCCCAAAGAAAGCCCAAAGAAAGGGGAAAGAAAGCCCAAAGAAATGGGAAAGAAAGCCCAAAGAAAGGGGAATGACAGCCCAAAGAAAGGGGAAAGAAAGCCCAAAGAAAGGGGAATGACAGCCCAAAGAAAGGGGAAAGAAAGCCCAAAGAAAGGGGAAAGGCAGCCCAAAGAAAGGGGAAAGAAAGCCCAAAGAAAGGGGAAAGAAAGCCCAAAGAAAGGGGAAAGAAAGCCCAAAGAAAGGGGAATGACAGCCCAATGAAAGGGGAAAGAAAGCCCAATGAAAGTGTAAAGAAAGGGGAAAGATATCCCAAAGAAAGCCTATAGAAAGCCCACAGAAAGCCCAAAGAAAGCCCAAAGAAAGCCCAAAGAAAGCCCAAAGAAAGCCCAAAGAAATTCCAAAGAAAGCCCAAAGAAAGGCCAAAGAAAGGGGAAAGAAAGCCCAAAGAAAGGGGAAAGAAAGCCCAAAGAAAGGGGAAAGAAAGCCCAAAGAAAGGGGAAAGAAAGCCCAAAGAAAGGGGAAAGAAAGCCCAAAGAAAGCCCACAGAAAGGGGAAAGAAAGCCCAAAGAAAGGGGAAAGAAAGCCCAAAGAAAGGGGAAAGAAAGCTCAAAGAAAGGGGAAAGAAAGCCCAGAGAAAGCCCAAAGAAAGCCCAAAGAAAGCCCAAAGAAAGCCCAAAGAAAAGGGAAAGAAAGCCCAAAGAAAGCCCACAGAAAGGGGAAAGAAAGCCAAAAGAAAGGGGAAAGAAAGCCCAAAGAAAGGGGAATGACAGCCCAAAGAAAGGGGAAAGAAAGCCCAAAGAAAGGGGAAAGAAAGCCCAAAGAAAGGGGAAAGAAAGCCCAAAGAAAGGGGAAAGAAAGCCCAAAGAAAGGGGAAAGAAAGCCCAAAGAAAGGGGAATGACAGCCCAAAGAAAGGGGAAAGAAAGCACAAAGAAAGGGGAAAGAAAGCCCAAAGAAAGGGGAAAGAAAGCCCAAAGAAAGCCGAAAGAAAGCCCAAAGAAAGGGGAAAGAAAGCCCAAAGAAAGCCCAAAGAAAGCCCAAAAGAAAGCCCAAAGAAAGGGGATAGAAAGCCCAAAGAAAGCCCAAAGAAAGCCCAAAGAAAGCCCAAGGAAAGACCAAAGAAAGGGGAAAGAAAGCCCGAAGAAAGGGGAAAGAAAGCCCAAAGAAAGCCCAAAGAAAGCCCACAGAAAGGGGAAAGAAAGCCCAAAGAAAGCCCAAAGAAAGCCCAAAGAAAGCCCAAAGAAAGTCCAAAGAAAGCCAAAGAAAGGGGAAAGAAAGCCCAAAGAAAGGGGAAAGAAAGCCCAAAGAAAGGGGAAAGAAAGGCCAAAGAAAGGGGAATGACAGCCCAAGGAAAGGGGAAAGAAAGCCCAAAGAAAGGGGAAAGAAAGCCCAAAGAAATGGGAAAGAAAGCCCAAGAAAGACCAAAGATAGCCCAAAGAAAGTGGAAAGAAAGGGGAAAGAAAGCCCAAAGAAAGCCCAAAGAAAGCCCTAGGAAAGCCCAAAGAAAGGGAAAAGAAAGCCCAAAGAAAGGGGAAAGAAAGCCCAAAGAAATGGGAAAGAAAGCCCAAAGAAAGGGGAAACAAAGCCCAAAGAAATGGAAAGAAAGGGGAAAGAAAGCCCAAAGAAAGGGGAAAGAAAGGGGAAAGAAAGCCCAAAGAAAGCCCATAGAAAGGGGAAAGAAAGCCCAAAGAAACCCCAAAGAAAGTGGAAAAAAAGCCCAAAGAAAGGGGAAAGAAAGCCCAAGGAAAGGGGAAAGAAAGCCCAAAGAAAGGGGAAATAAAGCCCAAAGAAAGGGGAAAGAAAGCCCAAGGAAAGGGGAAAGAAAGCCCAAAGAAAGGGGAAATAAAGCCCAAAGAAAGGGGAAAGAAAGCCCAAAGAAAGGGGGAAGAAAGCCCAAAGAAGCCCAAAGAAAGGGGAAAGAAAGTGGAATGAAAGCCCAAAGAAAGCCCAAAGAAAGCCCAAAGAACGGGGAAAGAAAGCCCAAAGAAAGGGGAAAGAAAGCCCAAAGAAAGGGGAAAGAAAGCCCAAAGAAAGGGGAAAGAAAGCCCAAAGAAAGGGGAAAGAAAGCCCAAAGAAAGGGGAAAGAAAGCCAAAGAAAGGGGAAAGAAAGCCCAAAGAAAGGGGAAAGAAAGCCCAAAGAAAGGGGAAAGAAAGCCCAAAGAAAGGGGAAAGAAAGCCCAAAGAAAGGGGAAAGAAAGCCCAAAAAAAGCCCAAAGAAACCCCAAAGAAAGTGGAAAGAAAGGGGAAAGAAAACCCAAAGAAAGCCCAAAGAAAGGGAAAAGAAAGCCCAAAGAAAGGGGAAAGAAAGCCAAAGAAACCCAAAGAAAGCCCAAAGAATGCCCACAGAAAGGGGAAAGAAAGCCCAAAGAAAGGGGAAAGAAAGCCCAAAGAAAGCCCAAAGAAAGGGGAAAGAAAGCCCAAAGAAAGGGGAAAGAAAGCCCAAAGAAAGGGGAATGACAGCCCAAAGAAAGGGGAAAGAAAGCCCAAAGAAAGGGGAAAGAAAGCCCAAAGAAAGGTGAAAGAAAGCCCAAAGAAAGGGGAAAGAAAGCCCAAAGAAAGGGGAAAGAAAGCCCAAAGAAAGGGGAAAGAAAGCCCAAAGAAAGGGGAAAGAAAGCCCAAAGAAAGGGGAATGACAGCCCAAAGAAAGGGGAATGACAGCCCAAAGAAAGGGGAAAGAAAGCCCAAAGAAAGCCCAAAGAAAGCCCAAAAAAACCCAAAGAAAGGGGAAAGAAAGCGCAAAGAAAGCCCAAAGAAAGGGGATAGAAAGCCCAAAGAAAGCCCAAAGAAAGCCCACAGAAAGGGGAAAGAAAGCCCAAAGAAAGGGGGAAAGAAAGCCCAAAGAAAACCCAAAGAAAGCCCAAAGAAAGCCCAAAGAAAGCCCAAAGAAAGCCCAAAGAAAGGGGAAAGAAAGCCCAAAGAAAGGGGAATGACAGCCCAAAGAAAGGGGAAAGAAGCCCAAAGAAAGGGGAATGACAGCCCAAAGAAAGGGGAAAGAAAGCCCAAAGAAAGCCCAAAGAAAGCCCAAGGAAAGCCCAAAGAAAGGGGAAAGAAAGCCCAAAGAAAGGGGGAAAGAAAGCCCAAAGAAAGGGGAAACAAAGCCAAAGAAATGGGAAAGAAAGGGGAAAGAAAGCCCAAAGAAAGGGGAAAGAAAGGGGAAAGAAAGCCAAAGAAAGCCCAAAGAAAGCCCAAAGAAACCCCAAAGAAAGGGGAAATAAAGCCCAAAGAAAGGGGAAAGAAAGCCCAAGGAAAGGGGAAAGAAAGCCCAAAGAAAGGGGAAATAAAGCCCAAAGAAAGGGGAAAGAAAGCCCAAAGAAAGGGGAAAGAAAGCCAAAGAAAGCCCACAGAAAGGGGAAAGAAAGTGGAAAGAAAGCCCAAAGAAAGGCCAAAGAAAGGGGAAAGAAAGCCCAAAGAAAGGGGAAAGAAAGCCCAAAGAAAAGGGAAAGAAAGCCCAAAGAAAGGGGAAAGAAAGCCCAAAGAAAGGGGAAAGAAAGCCCAAAGAAATAGGAAAGAAAGCTCAAAGAAAGCCCAAAGAAAGGGGAAAGAAAGCCCAAAGAAAGGGGAAAGAAAACCCAAAGAAAGGGGAAAGAAAGCCCAAAGAAAGGGGAAAGAAAGCCCAAAGAAAGGGGGAAAGAAAGCCCAAAGAAAGGGGAAAGAAAGCCCAGAGAAAGCCCAAAGAAAGCCCAAAGAAAGCCCAAAGAAAGCCCAAAGAAAAGGGAAAGAAAGCCCAAAGAAAGGGGAAAGAAAGCCCAAAGAAAGCCCAAAGAAAGCCTAAAGAAAGCCCAAAGAAAGGCCAAAGAAAGCCCAAAGAAAGCCCAAAGAAAGCCCAAAGAAAGGGGAAAGAAAGCCCAAAGAAAGGGGAAAGAAAGCCCAAAGAAAGGGGAATGACAGCCCAAAGAAAGGGGAAAGAAAGCCCAAAGAAAGGGGAAAGAAAGCCCAAAGAAAGGGGAAAGAAAGCCCAAAGAAAGGGGAAAGAAAGCCCAAAGAAAGCGGAAAGAAAGCCCACAGAAAGGGGAATGACAGCCCAAAGAAAGGGGAAAGAAAGCCCAAAGAAAGGGGAAAGAAAGCCCAAAGAAAGGGGAAAGAAAGCCCAAAGAAAGCCCAAAGAAAGCCCAAAGAAAGTGGAAAGAAAGGGGAAAGAAAGCCCAAAGAAAGGGGAAAGAAAGCCCAAAGAAAGGGGAAAGAAAGCCCAAAGAAAGGGGAAAGAAAGCCCAAAGAAAGCCCAAAGAAAGCCCAAAGAAAGCCCAAAGAAATGCCAAAGAAAGGGGAAAGAAAGCCCAAATAAAGGGGAAAGAAAGCCCAAAGAAAGGGGAATGACAGCCCAAAGAAAGGGGAAAGAAATCCCAAAGAAAGGGGAAAGAAAGCCCAAAGAAAGGGGAAAGAAAGCCCAAGGAAAGGGGAAAAAAAGCCGAAAGAAAGGGGAAAGAAAGCCCAAAGAAAGCCCAAAGAAAGTGGAAAGAAAGGGGAAAGAAAGCCCAAAGAAAGGGGAAAGAAAGCCCAAAGAAAGGGGAAAGAAAGCCCAAAGAAAGGGGAAAGAAAGCCCAAAGAAAGGGGAAAGAAAGCCCAAAGAAAGGGGAAAGAAAGCCCAAAGAAAGGGGAAAGAAAGCCCAAAGAAAGGGGAAAGAAAGCCCAAAGAAAGGGGAAAGAAAGCCCAAAGAAAGGGGAAAGAAAGCCCAAAAAAAGCCCAAAGAAACCCCAAAGAAAGTGGAAAGAAAGGGGAAAGAAAACCCAAAGAAAGCCCAAAGAAAGGGAAAAGAAAGCCCAAAGAAAGGGGAAAGAAAGCCCAAAGAAACCCAAAGAAAGCCCAAAGAATGCCCACAGAAAGGGGAAAGAAAGCCCAAAGAAAGGGGAAAGAAAGCCCAAAGAAAGCCCAAAGAAAGGGGAAAGAAAGCCCAAAGAAAGGGGAAAGAAAGCCCAAAGAAAGGGGAATGACAGCCCAAAGAAAGGGGAAAGAAAGCCCAAAGAAAGGGGAAAGAAAGCCCAAAGAAAGGTGAAAGAAAGCCCAAAGAAAGGGGAAAGAAAGCCCAAAGAAAGGGGAAAGAAAGCCCAAAGAAAGGGGAAAGAAAGCCCAAAGAAAGGGGAAAGAAAGCCCAAAGAAAGGGGAATGACAGCCCAAAGAAAGGGGAATGACAGCCCAAAGAAAGGGGAAAGAAAGCCCAAAGAAAGCCCAAAGAAAGCCCAAAAAAACCAAAGAAAGGGGAAAGAAAGCGCAAAGAAAGCCCAAAGAAAGGGGATAGAAAGCCCAAAGAAAGCCCAAAGAAAGCCCACAGAAAGGGGAAAGAAAGCCCAAAGAAAGGGGAAAGAAAGCCCAAAGAAAACCCAAAGAAAGCCCAAAGAAAGCCCAAAGAAAGCCCAAAGAAAGCCCAAAGAAAGGGGAAAGAAAGCCCAAAGAAAGGGGAATGACAGCCCAAAGAAAGGGGAAAGAAAGCCCAAAGAAAGGGGAATGACAGCCCAAAGAAAGGGGAAAGAAAGCCCAAAGAAAGCCCAAAGAAAGCCCAAGGAAAGCCCAAAGAAAGGGGAAAGAAAGCCCAAAGAAAGGGGAAAGAAAGCCCAAAGAAAGGGGAAACAAAGCCCAAAGAAATGGGAAAGAAAGGGGAAAGAAAGCCCAAAGAAAGGGGAAAGAAAGGGGAAAGAAAGCCCAAAGAAAGCCCAAAGAAAGCCCAAAGAAACCCCAAAGAAAGGGGAAATAAAGCCCAAAGAAAGGGGAAAGAAAGCCCAAGGAAAGGGGAAAGAAAGCCCAAAGAAAGGGGAAATAAAGCCCAAAGAAAGGGGAAAGAAAGCCCAAAGAAAGGGGAAAGAAAGCCCAAAGAAAGCCCACAGAAAGGGGAAAGAAAGTGGAAAGAAAGCCCAAAGAAAGGCCAAAGAAAGGGGAAAGAAAGCCCAAAGAAAGGGGAAAGAAAGCCCAAAGAAAAGGGAAAGAAAGCCCAAAGAAAGGGGAAAGAAAGCCCAAAGAAAGGGGAAAGAAAGCCCAAAGAAATAGGAAAGAAAGCTCAAAGAAAGCCCAAAGAAAGGGGAAAGAAAGCCCAAAGAAAGGGGAAAGAAAACCCAAAGAAAGGGGAAAGAAAGCCCAAAGAAAGGGGAAAGAAAGCCCAAAGAAAGGGGAAAGAAAGCCCAAAGAAAGGGGAAAGAAAGCCCAGAGAAAGCCCAAAGAAAGCCCAAAGAAAGCCCAAAGAAAGCCCAAAGAAAAGGGAAAGAAAGCCCAAAGAAAGGGGAAAGAAAGCCCAAAGAAAGCCCAAAGAAAGCCTAAAGAAAGCCCAAAGAAAGGCCAAAGAAAGCCCAAAGAAAGCCCAAAGAAAGCCCAAAGAAAGGGGAAAGAAAGCCCAAAGAAAGGGGAAAGAAAGCCCAAAGAAAGGGGAATGACAGCCCAAAGAAAGGGGAAAGAAAGCCCAAAGAAAGGGGAAAGAAAGCCCAAAGAAAGGGGAAAGAAAGCCCAAAGAAAGGGGAAAGAAAGCCCAAAGAAAGCGGAAAGAAAGCCCACAGAAAGGGGAATGACAGCCCAAAGAAAGGGGAAAGAAAGCCCAAAGAAAGGGGAAAGAAAGCCCAAAGAAAGGGGAAAGAAAGCCCAAAGAAAGCCCAAAGAAACCCCAAAGAAAGTGGAAAGAAAGGGGAAAGAAAGCCCAAAGAAAGCCCAAAGAAAGCCCAAAGAAAGGGGAAAGAAAGCCCAAAGAAAGGGGAAAGAAAGCCCAAAGAAAGCCCAAAGAAAGCCCAAAGAAAGCCCAAAGAAATGCCAAAGAAAGGGGAAAGAAAGCCCAAATAAAGGGGAAAGAAAGCCCAAAGAAAGGGGAATGACAGCCCAAAGAAAGGGGAAAGAAATCCCAAAGAAAGGGGAAAGAAAGCCCAAAGAAAGGGGAAAGAAAGCCCAAGGAAAGGGGAAAAAAAGCCGAAAGAAAGGGGAAAGAAAGCCCAAAGAAAGCCCAAAGAAAGTGGAAAGAAAGGGGAAAGAAAGCCCAAAGAAAGGGGAAAGAAAGCCCAAAGAAAGCCCAAAGAAAGTCCAAAGAAAGCCCACAGAAAGGGGAAAGAAAGCCCAAGGAAAGGGGAAAAAAAGCCGAAAGAAAGGGGAAAGAAAGCCCAAAGAAAGCCCAAGAAAAGCCCAAAGAAAGGGGAAAGAAAGCCCAAAGAAAGGGGAAAGAAAGCCCAAAGAAAGCCCAAAGAAAGTCCCAAGAAAGCCCACAGAAAGGGGAAAGAAAGCCCAAAGAAAGGGGAAAGAAAGCCCAAAGAAACCCAAAGAAAGCCCAAAGAAAGCCCAAAGAAAGGGGAAAGAAAGGGGAAAGAAAGCCCAATGAAAGGGGAAAGAAAGCCCAAAGAAAGCCCAAAGAAAGCCCAAAGAAAGGGGAAAGAAAGGGGAAAGAAAGCCCAAAGCAAGGGGAAAGAAAGCCCAAAGAAAGCCCAAAGAAAGGGGAAAGAAAGGGGAAAGAAAGCCCAAAGAAAGCCCAAAGAAAGCCCAAAGAAAGGGGAAACAAAGCCCAAAGAATGGGGAAAGAAAGGAGAAAGAAAGCCCAAAGAAAGGGGGAAGAAAGCCCAAAGAAAGCCCAAAGAAAGGGGAAAGAAAGGGGAAAGAAAGCCCAAAGAAAGCCCAAAGAAAGGGGAAAGAAAGCCCATAGAAATGGAAAGAAAGCCCAAAGAAAGGGGAAAGAAAGCCCAAAGAAAGGGGAAAGACAGCCCAAAGAAAGCCCAAAGAGAGGGGAAACAAAGCCCAAAGAATGGGGAAAGAAAGGAGAAAGAAAGCCCAAAGAAAGGGGGAAGAAAGCCCAAAGAAAGCCCAAAGAAAGGGGAAAGAAAGGGGAAAGAAAGGCCAAAGAAAGCCCAAAGAAAGCCCAAAGAAAGGGGAAAGAAAGCCCAAAGAAAGCCCAAAGAAAGGGGAAAGAAAGCCCAAAGAAATGGAAAGAAAGCCCAAAGAAAGGGGAAAGAAAGCCCAAAGAAAGGGGAAAGACAGCCCAAAGAAAGCCCAAAGAAAGGGGAAAGAAAGCCCAAAGAAAGGGGAAAGAAAGCTCAAAGAAAGCCCAAAGAAAGGGGAAAGAAAGCCCAAAGAAAGGGGAAAGAAAACCCAAAGAAAGGGGAAAGAAAGCCCAAAGAAAGGGGAAAGAAAGCCCAAAGAAAGGGGAAAGAAAGCCCAAAGAAAGGGGAAAGAAAGCCCAGAGAAAGCCCAAAGAAAGCCCAAAGAAAGCCCAAAGAAAGCCCAAAGAAAAGGGAAAGAAAGCCCAAAGAAAGGGGAATGACAGCCCAAAGAAAGGGGAAAGAAAGCCCAAAGAAAGGGGAAAGAAAGCCCAAAGAAAGGGGAAAGAAAGCCCAAAGAGAGGGGAAAGAAAGCCCAAGGAAAGGGAAAGAAAGCCGAAAGAAAGGGGAAAGAAAGCCAAAGAAAGCCCAAAGAAAATGGAAAGAAAGGGGAAAGAAAGCCCAAAGAAAGGCCAAAGAAAGGGGAAAGAAAGCCCAAAGAAAGGGGAAAGAAAGCCCAAAGAAAGGGAAAGAAGCCCAAAGAAAGCCAAAGAAAGCCCAAAGAAAGCCAAAGAAATGCCAAAGAAAGGGGAAAGAAAGCCCAAATAAAGGGGAAAGAAAGCCCAAAGAAAGGGGAATGACAGCCCAAAGAAAGGGGAAAGAAATCCCAAAGAAAGGGGAAAGAAAGCCCAAAGAAAGGGGAAAGAAAGCCCAAGGAAAGGGGAAAAAAAGCGAAAGAAAGGGGAAAGAAAGCCCAAAGAAAGCCCAAAGAAAGTGGAAAGAAAGGGGAAAGAAAGCCCAAAGAAAGGGGAAAGAAAGCCCAAAGAAAGGGAAAGAAAGCCCAAAGAAAGGGGAAAGAAAGCCCAAAGAAGGGGAAAGAAAGCCCAAAGAAAGGGGAAAGAAAGCCCAAAGAAAGGGGAAAGAACGCCCAAAGAAAGGGGAAAGAAAGCCCAAAGAAAGGGGAAAGAAAGCCCAAAGAAAGGGGAAAGAAAGCCCAAAAAAAGCCCAAAGAAACCCCAAAGAAAGTGGAAAGAAAGGGGAAAGAAAACCCAAAGAAAGCCCAAAGAAAGGGAAAAGAAAGCCCAAAGAAAGGGGAAAGAAAGCCCAAAGAAAGGGGAAAGAAAGCTCAAAGAAAGCCCAAAGAAAGGGGAAAGAAAGCCCAAAGAAGGGGAAAGAAAACCCAAAGAAAGGGGAAAGAAAGCCCAAAGAAAGGGGAAAGAAAGCCCAAAGAAAGGGGAAAGAAAGCCAAAGAAAGGGGAAAGAAAGCCCAGAGAAAGCCCAAAGAAAGCCCAAAGAAAGCCCAAAGAAAGCCCAAAGAAAAGGGAAAGAAAGCCCAAAGAAAGGGGAATGACAGCCCAAAGAAAGGGGAAAGAAAGCCCAAAGAAAGGGGAAAGAAAGCCCAAAGAAAGGGGAAAGAAAGCCCAAAGAGAGGGGAAAGAAAGCCCAAGGAAAGGGGAAAGAAAGCCGAAAGAAAGGGGAAAGAAAGCCCAAAGAAAGCCCAAAGAAAATGGAAAGAAAGGGGAAAGAAAGCCCAAAGAAAGGCCAAAGAAAGGGGAAAGAAAGCCCAAAGAAAGGGGAAAGAAAGCCCAAGAAAGGGGAAAGAAAGCCCAATCAAAGAAAGGGGAAAGAAAGCCCAAAGAAAGGGGAATGACAGCCCAAAGAAAGGGGGAAAGAAAGCCCAAAGAAAGGGGAAAGAAAGCCCAAAGAAAGGGGAAAGAAAGCCCAAAGAAAGCCCAAGAAAGCCCAAAGAAAGCCCAAAGAAAGTGGAAAGAAAGGGAAAGAAAACCCAAAAAAAGCCCAAAGAAAGCCCAAGGAAAGCCCAAAGAAAGGGGAAAGAAACCCCAAAGAAAGGGGAAAGAAAGCCCAAAGAAAGGGGAAAGAAAGCCCAAAGAAAGGGGAATGACAGCCCAAAGAACGGGAAAGAAAGCCCAAAGAAAGGGGAAAGAAAGCCCAAAGAAAGGGGAAAGATAGCCCAAAGAAAGGGGAATGACAGCCCAAAGAAAGGGGAAAGAAAGCCAAAGAAAGGGGAAAGAAAGCCCAAAGAAAGGGGAAAGAAAGCCCAAAGAAAGCCCAAAGAAAGCCCAAAGAAGCCCAAAGAAAGTGGAAAGAAAGGGGAAAGAAAACCCAAAAAAAGCCCAAAGAAAGCCCAAGGAAAGCCCAAAGAAAGGGGAAAGAAACCCCAAAGAAAGGGGAAAGAATGCCCAAAGAAAGCCAAAGAAAGCCCAAAGAAAGCCCAAAGAAAGCCCACAGAAAGGGGAAAGAAAGCCCAAAGAAAGGGGAAAGAAAGCCCAAAGAAACCCAAAGAAAGCCAATAAATCCCAAAGAAAGCCCAAATAAATCCCAAAGAAAGCCAAAGAAAGCCCAAAGAAAGGGGAAAGAAAGCCCAAAGAAAGGGAAAGAAAGCCCAAAGAAAGGGGAAAGAAAGCCAAAGAAAGCCCAAACAAAGGGGAAAGAAAGCCCAAAGAAAGGGGAAAGAAAGCCCAGAGAAAGCCCAAAGAAAGGGGAAAGAAAGCCCAAAGAAAGGGGAAAGAAAGCCCAAAGAAAGGGGAAAGAATACCCAAAGAAAGGGGAAAGACAGCCCAAAGAAAGGGGAAAGAAAGCCCAAAGAAAGGGGAAAGAAAGCCGAAAGAAAGAGGAAAGAAAGCCCGAAGAAAGCCAAAGAAAGCCCAAAGAAAGCCAAAGAAAGCCCAAACAAAGGGGAAAGAAATCCCGAAGAAAGCCCAAAGAAAGCCCAAAGAAAGCCCAATCAAAGGGGAAAGAAAGCCCAAAGAAAGTGGAAAGAAAGGGGGAAAGAAAGCCCAAAGAAAGCCCAAGGAAAGCCCAAAGAAAGGGGAAAGAAAGCCCAAAGAAACCCCAAAGAAAGGGGAAAGAAAGCCCAAAGAAAGGGGAAAGAAAGCCCAAAGAAAGGGGAAAGAAAGCCCAAAGAAAGGGGAAAGAAAGCCCAAAGAAAGGGGAAAGAAAGCCCAAAGAAAGGGGGAAGAAAGCCCAAAGAAAGCCCAAAGAAAGGGGAAAGAAAGGGGAAAGAAAGCCAAAGAAAGCCCAAAGAAAGGGGAAAGAAAGCGCAAAGAAAGCCCACAGAAAGGGGAAAGAAAGCCCAAAGAAACGGGAAAGAAAGCCCAAAGAAAGGGGAAAGAAAGCCCAAAGAAAGGGGAAAGACCAGCCCAAAGAAAGCCCAAAGAAAGGGGGAAAGAAAGCCCAAAGAAAGGGGAAAGAAAGCTCAAAGAAAGCCCAAAGAAAGGGGAAAGAAAGCCCAAAGAAAGGGGAAAGAAAGCACAAGAAAGGGGAAAGAAAGCCCAAAGAAAGGGAAAGAAAGCTCAGAGAAAGGCCAAAGAAAGCCCAAAGAAAGCCCAAAGAAAAGGGAAAGAAAGCCCAAAGAAAGGGGAATGACAGCCCAAAGAAAGGGGAAAGAAAGCCAAAGAAAGCCAAAGAAAGCCCAAAGAAAGCCACAGAAAGGGAAAGAAAGCCCAAAGAAAGGGGAAAGAAAGCCTAAAGAAAGCCCAAAGAAAGCCCAAAGAAAGCCCAAAGAAAGGGGGAAAGAAGGGGAAAGAAAGCCCAAAGAAAGGGGAAAGAAAGCCCAAAGAAAGCCCAAAGAAAGGGAAAGAAAGCCCAAAGAAAGCCCAAAGAAAGGGGAAAGAAAGGGGAAAGAAAGCCCAAAGAAAGCCCAAAGAAAGCCCAAAGAAAGGGGAAAAGAAAGCCCAAAGAGAGGGGAAACAAAGCCCAAAGAATGGGGAAAGAAAGGAGACAGAAAGCCCAAAGAAAGGGGGAAGAAAGCCCAAAGAAAGCCCAAAGAAAGGGGAAAGAAAGGGGAAAGAAAGCCCAAAGAAAGCCCACAAGAAAGGGGAAAGAAAGCCCAAAGAAAGCCCAAAGAAAGGGGAAAGAAAGCCCAAATAAATGGAAAGAAAGCCCAAGAAAAGGGGAAAGAAAAGCCCAAAGAAAGGGGAAAGACAGCCCAAAGAAAGCCCAAAGAAAGGGGAAGAGAAAGCCCAAAGAAAGGGGAAAGAAAGCTCCAAAGAAAGCCGAAAGAAAGCTCAAAGAAAGCCCAAAGAAAGGGGAAGAAAGCCCAAAGATAGGGGAAAGAAAGCCCAGAGAAAGCCCCAAGAAAGCCCAAAGAAAGCCCAAAGAAAGCCCAAAGAAAAGGGAAAGAAAGCCAAAGAAAGGGGAAAGAAAGCCCAAAGAAAAGGGAATGACAGCCCAAAGAAAGAGGAAAGAAAGCCCAAAGAAAGTGGAAAGAAAGCCCAAAGAAAGGAAAGAAAGCCAAAGAAAGGGGAAAGAAAGCCCAAAGAAAGCCCAAAGAAAGTGGAAGAAAGGGGAAAGAAAACCAAAGAAAGCCCAAGGAAAGGACCAAAGAAAGGGAAAGAAAGCCAAAGAAAGGGGAAGAAAGCCCAAAGAAAGCCCAAAGAAAGCCCAAAGAAAGCCACAGAAAGGGGAAAGAAAGCCCAAAGAAAGCCCAAGAAAGCCCAAGGAAAGAAAGCCCAAAGAAAGCCCAAAGAAGGGGAAAGAAAGCCCAAAGAAAGGGGAAGAGAAAGCCCAAAGAAAGGGGAATGACAGCCCAAAGAAAGGGGAAAGAAAGCCCAAAGAAAGGGGAAAGAAAGCCCAAAGAAAGCCCACAGAAAGTCCAAAGAAAGTGGAAAGAAAGGGGAAAGAAAGCCCAAGAAAGGGGAAAGAAATCCCAAAGAAAGCCAAAGAAAGCCCAAAGAAAGCCCACAGAAAGGGGAAAGAAAGCCCAAAGAAAGGGGAAAGAAAGCCTAAAGAAAGCCCAAAGAAAGCCCAAAGAAAGCCCAAAGAAAGGGGAAAGAAAGGGGAAAGAAAGCCCAAAGAAAGGGGAAAGAAAGCCCAAAGAAAGCCCAAAGAAAGGGGAAAGAAAGCCCAAAGCAAGGGGAAAGAAAGCCCAAAGAAAGCCCAAAGAAAGGGGGAAAGAAAGAGGAAAGAAAGCCCAAAGAAAGCCCAAAGAAAGCCCAAAGAAAGGGGAAAGAAAGCCCAAAGAGAGGGGAAACAAAGCCCAAAGAATGGGGAAAGAAAGGAGACAGAAAGCCCAAAGAAAGGGGGAAGAAAGCCCAAAGAAAGCCCAAAGAAAGGGGAAAGAAAGGGGAAAGAAAGCCCAAAGAAAGCCAAAGAAAGGGGAAAGAAAGCCCAAAGAAAGCCCAAAGAAAGGGAAAGAAAGCCCAAATAAATGGAAAGAAAGCACAAAGAAAGGGGAAAGAAAGCCCAAAGAAAGGGGAAAGACAGCCCAAAGAAAGCCAAAGAAAGGGGAAAGAAAGCCCAAAGAAAGGGGAAAGAAAGCTCAAAGAAAGCCCAAAGAAAGCTCAAGGAAAGCCCAAAGAAAGGGGAAAGAAAGCCCAAAGAAAGGGGAAAGAAAGCCAAAGAAAGGGGAAAGAAAGCCCAGAGAAAGCCCAAAGAAAGCCCAAAGAAAGCCAAAAGAAAGCCCAAAGAAAAGGGAAAGAAAGCCCAAAGAAAGGGGAAAGAAAGCCCAAAGAAAAGGGAATGACAGCCCAAAGAAAGAGGAAAGAAAGCCAAAGAAAGTGGAAAGAAAGCCCAAGAAAGGGGAAAGAAAGCCCAAAGAAAGGGGAAAGAAAGCCCAAAGAAAGCCCAAAGAAAGTGGAATGAAAGGGGAAAGAAAACCCAAAGAAAGCCCAAGGAAAGACCAAAGAAAGGGGAAAGAAAGCCCAAAGAAAGGGGAAAGAAAGCCCAAAGAAAGCCCAAAGAAAGCCCAAAGAAAGCCCACAGAAAGGGGAAAGAAAGCCCAAAGAAAGCCCAAGAAAGCCCAAGGAAAGAAAGCCCAAAGAAAGCCCAAAGAAAGGGGAAAGAAAGCCCAAAGAAGGGGAAAGAAAGCCCAAAGAAAAGGAGAATGACAACCCAAAGAAAGGGGAAAGAAGCCAAAGAAAGGGGGAAAGAAAGCCCAAAGAAAGGGGAAAGAAAGCCCAAAGAAAGGGGAAAGAAAGCCCAAGAAAGACCAAAGATAGCCCAAAGAAAGCCCACAGAAAGGGGAAAGAAAGCCCAAAGAAAGGGGAAAGAAAGCCCAAAGAAAGGGGAAAGAAAGCCCAAAGAAAGGGGAAAGAAAGCCCAAAGAAAGGGGAAAGAAAGCCCAAAGAAAGGGGAAAGAAAGCCCAAAGAAAGGGGAAAGAAAGCCTAAGAAAGGGGAATGACAGACCAAAGAAAGGGGAAAGAAAGCCCAAAGAAAGGGGAAAGAAAGGGGAAAGAAAGCCCAAAGAAAGCCCAAAGAAAGCCAAAGAAAGCCCAAAGAAAGCCCAAAGAAGTGGAAAGAAAGCCCAAAGAAAGCCCAAGAAAGCCCAAAGAAATCCCACAGAAAGGGGGAAAGAAAGCCCAAAGAAAGCCCAAAGAAAGCACAAAGAAAGCCCAAAGAAAGGGGAAAGAAAGCCCAAAGAAAGGGGAAAGAAAGCCCAAAGAAAGGGGAAAGAAAGCCCAAAGAAATGGAAAGAAAGCCCAAAGAAAGGGGAAAGAAAGCCCAAAGAAAGGGGAATGACAGCCCAAAGAAAGGGGAAAGAAAGCCCAAAGAAAGGGGAAAGAAAGCCCAAAGAAAGGGGAAAGAAGCCCAAAGAAAGGGAAAGATAGCCCAAAGAAAGGGGAAAGAAAGGGGAAAGAAATCCCAAAGAAAGCCCAAAGAAAGCCCACAGAAAGCCCAAAGAAAGCCCAAAGAAATCCCAATGAAAGCCCAAGAAAGCCCAAAGAAATCCCAAAGAAAGCCCAAAGAAAGCCAAAGAAAGTGGAAAGAAAGCCCAAAGAAAGGGGAAAGAAAGCCCAAAGAAAGGGGAATGACAGCCAAAGAAAGGGGAAAGAAAGCCCAAAGAAAGGGGAAAGAAAGCCCAAAGAAGGGAAAAGAAAGCCCAAAGAAAGGGGAAAGAAAGCCCAAAGAAAGGGGAAAGAAAGCCCAAAGAAAGCCCAAAGAAAGCCAAAGAAAGCCCAAAGAAAGCCCACAGAAAGGGGAAAGAAAGCCAAAGAAAGGGAAAGAAAGCCCAAGAAAGCCCAAAGAAAGCCCAAAGAAAGCCCACAGAAAGTGGAAAGAAAGCCCAAAGAAAGGGGAAAGAAAGCCTAAAGAAAGTGGAAAGAAAGGCCAAGAAAGGGGAAAGAAAGCCCAAAGAAAGCTCAAAGAAAGCCCAAAGAAAGGGGAAAGAAACCCAAAGAAAGCCAAAGAAAGGGGAAAGAAAGCGCAAAGAAAGCCCAAAGAAAGGGGAAAGAAAGCCCAAAGAAAGGGGAAAGAAGCCCAAAGAAAGGGGAATGACAGCCCAAAGAAAGGGGAAAGAAGCCCAAAGAAAGGGGAAAGAAAGCCCAAAGAAAGGGGAAAGAAAGCCGAAAGAAAGGGGAAAGAAAGCCAGAAAAAGCCCAAAGAAACCCCAAAGAAAGTGGAAAGAAAGGGGAAAGAAAACCCAAAGAAAGCCCAAAGAAAGGGAAAAGAAAGCCCAAAGAAAGGGGAAAGAAAGCCCAAAGAAAGCCCAAGAAAGCCCAAAGAATGCCACAGAAAGGGCAAAGAAAGCCCAAAGAAAGGGAAAGAAAGCCCAAAGAAAGCCCAAAGAAAGGGGAAAGAAAGCCCAAAGAAAGGGGAAAGAAAGCCCAAAGAAAGGGGAATGACAGCCCAAAGAAAGGGGAAAGGAAAGCCCAAGAAAGGGGAAAGAAAGCCCAAAGAAAGGGGGAAAGAAAGCCCAAGAAAGACCAAAGATAGCCCAAAGAAAGTGGAAAGAAAGGGGAAAGAAAGCCCAAAGGAAGCCCAAAGAAAGCCCAAGGAAAGCCCAAAGAAAGGGAAAGAAAGCCCAAAGAAAGGGGAAACAAAGCCCAAAGAAAGGGGAAAGATAGCCCAAAAGAAAGGGGAAAGAAAGGGGAAAGAAATCCCAAAGAAAGCCAAAGAAAGCCCACAGAAAGCCCAAAGAAAGCCCAAAGAAAGCCCAATGAAAGCCCAAAGAAAGCCAAAGAAATCACAAAGAAAGCCCAAAGAAAGGCCAAAGAAAGTGGAAAGAAAGCCCAAAGAAAGGGGAAAGAAAGCCCAAAGAAAGGGGAATGACAGCCCAAAGAAAGGGGAAAAAAAGCCCAAAGAAAGGGGAAAGAAAGCCCAAAGAAAGGGAAAAGAAAGCCCAAAGAAAGGGGAAAGAAAGCCCAAAGAAAGGGGAAAGAAAGCCCAAAGAAAGCCCAAAGAAAGCCCAAAGAAAGCCCAAAGAAAGCCCAAAGAAAGCCCACCAGAAAGGGAAAGAAAGCCCAAAGAAAGGGGAAAGAAAGCCCAAAGAAAGCCCAAAGAAAGCCCAAAGAAAGGGTAAAGAAAGTCCAAAGAAAGGGGAAAGAAAGCCCAAAGAAAGGGGAATGACAGCCCAAAGAAAGGGGAAAGAAAGCCCAAAGAAAGGGGAAAGAAAGCCCAAAGAAAGGGGAAAGAAAGCCCAAGAAAGACAAAGATAGCCCAAAGAATGTGGAAAGAAAGGGGAAAGAAATCCCAAAGAAAGCCCAAAGAAAGCCCAAGGAAAGCCCAAAGAAAGGAGAAAGAAAGCCCAAAGAAAGGGGAAAGAAAGCCCAAAGAAAGCCCAAAGAAAGGGGAAAGAAAGCCCAAAGAAAGGGGGAAACAAATCCAAAGAAAGGGGAAAGAAAGGGGAAAGAAAGCCCAAAGAAAGGGGAAAGAAAGGGGAAAGAAAGCCCAAAGAAAGCCCAAAGAAAGGGGAAAGAAAGCCCAAAGAAACCCCAAAGAAAGGGGAAAGAAAGCCCAAAGAAAGGGGAAAGAAAGCCCAAGCAAAGGGGAAAGAAAGCCCAAGAAGGGGAAATAAAGCCCAAAGAAAGGGGAAAGAAAGCCCAAAGAAAGGGGAAGAAAGCCCAAAGAAAGCCCAAAGAAAGGGGAAAGAAAGGGGAAAGAAAGCCCAAAGAAAGCTCAAAGAAAGCCCAAAGAAAGGGGAAAGAAAGCCCAAAGAAATCCCAAAGAAAGGTAAAGAAAGCGCAAAGAAAGCCCAAAGAAAGGGGAAAGAAAACCCAAAGATAGGGGAAAGAAAAGCCCAAAGAAAGGGGAATGACAGCCCAAGAAAGGGGAAAGAAAGCCCAAAGAAAGGGGAAAGAAAGCCCAAAGAAAGGGGAAGAAAGCCGAAAGAAAGGGGAAAGAAAGCCCAAAAAAAGCCCAAAGAAACCCCAAAGAAAGTGGAAAGAAAGGGGAAAGAAAACCCAAAGAAAGCCCAAAGAAAGGGAAAAGAAAGCCCAAAGAAAGGGAAAGAAAGCCCAAAGAAAGCCCAAAGAAAGCCCAAAGAATGCCCACAGAAAGGGGAAAGAAAGCCCAAAGAAAGGGGAAAGAAAGCCCAAAGAAGCCCAAAGAAAGGGGAAACAAAGCCCAAAGAAAGGGGAAAAGAAAGCCAAAGAAAGGGGATAGAAAGCCAAAGAAAGGGGAAAGAAAGCCCAAAGAAAGGGGAAAGAAAAGCCCAAAGAAAGGGGAAAGAAAGCCCAAGAAAGACCAAAGATAGCCCAAAGAAAGTGGAAAGAAAGGGGAAAGAAAGCCCAAAGAAAGCCCAAAGAAAGCCCAAGGAAAGCCAAAGAAAGGGAAAGAAAGCCCAAAGAAAGGGGAAAGAAAGCCCAAAGAAACCCAAAGAAAGCGGAAAGAAAGCCCAAAGAAAGGGGAAACAAATCCCAAAGAAAGGGGAAAGAAAGGGGAAAGAAAGCCAGAGAAAGGGGAAAGAAAGGGGAAAGAAAGCCCAAAGAAAGCCCAAAGAAAGGGGAAAGAAAGCCCAAAGAAACCCAAAGAAAGGGAAAGAAAGCCCAAAGAAAGGGGAAAGAAAGCCAAGCAAAGAGGAAAGAAACGCCAAGAAAGGGGAAATAAAGCCCCAAGAAAGGCGAAAGAAAGCCCAAAGAAAGGGGGAAGAAAGCCCAAAGAAAGCCCAAAGAAAGGGGAAAGAAAGGGGAAAAGAAAGCCCAAAGAAAGCTCAAAGAAAGCCCAAAGAAAGGGGAAAGAAAGCCCAAAGAAAGCCCAAAGAAAGGGGAAAGAAAGCGCAAAGAAAGCCCAAAGAAAGGGGAAAGAAAGCCCAAAGAAAGGGGAAAGAAAGCCCAAAGAAAGGGGAATGACAGCCAAAGAAAGGGGAAAGAAAGCCCAAAGAAAGGGGAAAGAAAGCCCAAAGAAAGGGGAAAGAAAGCTGAAAGAAAGGGGAAAGAAAGCCCAAAAAAAGCCCAAAGAAACCCCAAAGAAAGTGGAAAGAAAGGTGAAAGAAAACCCAAAGAAAGCCAAAGAAAGGGAAAAGAAAGCCCAAAGAAAGGGGAAAGAAAGCCCAAAGAAAGCCCAAAGAAAGCCCAAAGAATGCCCACAGAAAGGGGAAAGAAAGCCCAAAGAAAGGGGAAAGAAAGCCCCAAAGAAGGGGAAAGAAAGGCCCAAAGAAAGGGGAATGATAGCCCAAAGAAAGGGGAAAGAAAGCCCAAAGAAAGGGGAAAGAAAGCCCCAAAGAAAGGGGAAAGAAAGCCCAAAGAAAGGGGAAAGAAAGCCCAAAGAAAGGGGAAAGAAAGCCCAAAGAAAGGGGAAAGAAAGTCCAAAGAAAGGGGAAAGAAAGCCCAAAGAAAGGGGAATGACAGCCCAAAGAAAGGGGAATGACAGCCCAAAGAAAGGGGTAAGAAAGCACAAAGAAAGGGGAAAGAAAGCCCAAAGAAAGGGGAAAGAAAGCCCAAAGAAAGGGGAAAGAAAGCCCAAAGAAAGCCCAAAGAAAGCCCAAAAAAAGCCCAAAGAAAGGGGAAAGAAAGCGCAAAGAAAGCCCAAAGAAAGGGGATAGAAAGCCCAAAGAAAGCCCAAAGAAAGCCCAATGAAAGACCAAAGAAAGGGGAAAGAAAGCCCAAAGAAAGGGGAAAGAAAGCCCACAGAAAGGGGAAAGAAAGCCCACAGAAAGGGGAAAGAAAGCCCAAAGAAATGGGAAAGAAAGCCCAAAGAAAGGGGAAAGAAAGCCCAAAGAAAGGGGAAAGAAAGCCCGGAGAAAGCCCAAAGAAAGCCCAAAGAAAGCCCAAAGAAAGCCCAAAGAAAGGGGAAAGAAAGCCCAAAGAAAGGGGAAAGAAAGCCCAAAGAAAGGGGAAAGAAAGCCCAAAGAAAGGGGAAAGAAAGCTCAAAGAAAGCCCAAAGAAAGGGGAAAGAAAGCCCAAAGAAAGTTGAAAGAAAGCACAAAGAAAGGGGAAAGAAAGCGCAAAGAAAGTGGGAAAGAAAGACCAAAGAAAGGGGAAAGAAAGCCCAAAGAAAGGGGAAAGAAAGCCCAAAGAAAGGCGAAAGAAAGCCCAAAGAAAGCCCAAAGAAATGGGAAAGAAAGACCAAAGAAAGGGGAAAGAAAGATCAAAGAAAGCCCAAAGAAAGGGCAAACAAAGCCCAAAGAAAGGGGAAAGAAAGCCCAAAGAAAGCCCAAAGAAAGTGGAAAGAAAGCCCAAAGAAAGGGGAAAGAAAGCCCAAAGAAAGCCCAAAGAAAGGGGAAAGAAAGCCCAAAGAAAGCGGAAAGAAAGCCCAAAGAAAGTGGAAATGAAGCCCAAAGAAAGTGGAAAGAAAGTCCAAAGAAAGGGGAATGAAAGTCCAAAGAAAGGGGAAAGAAAGCCCAAAGAAAGGGAAAGAAAGACCAAAGAAAGCCCAAAGAAAGCCCAAAAAAAGCCCAAAGAAAGGGGAAAGAAAGCGCAAAGAAAGCCCAAAGAAAGGGGAAAGAAAGCGCAAAGAAAGCCCAAAGAAAGGGGAAAGAAAGCCCAAAGAAAGGGGAAAGAAAGCCCAAAGAAAGGGGAAAGCAAGCCCAAAGAAAGCCCAAGGAAAGCCCAAAGAAGGGGAAAGAAAGCCCAAAGAAAGGGGAAAGAAAGCCCAAAGAAAGCCCACAGAAAGGGGAAAGAAAGCCCAAAGAAAGGGGAAAGAAAGCACAAAGAAAGCCCAAAGAAAGCCCAAAGAAAGTGGAAAGAAAGGGGAAAGAGAGCCCAAAGAAAGCCCAAAGAAAGCCCAAAGAAAGCCCAAAGAAAGGGGATAGAAAGCCCAAAGAAAGCCCAAAGAAAGCCCAATGAAAGACCAAAGAAAGGGGAAAGAAAGCCCAAAGAAAGGGGAAAGAAAGCCCACAGAAAGGGGAAAGAAAGCCCACAGAAAGGGGAAAGAAAGCCCAAAGAAATGGAAAGAAAGCCCAAAGAAAGGGGAAAGAAAGCCCAAAGAAAGGGGAAAGAAAGCCCGGAGAAAGCCCAAAGAAAGCCCAAAGAAAGCCCAAAGAAAGCCCAAAGAAAGGGGAAAGAAAGCCCAAAGAAAGGGGAAAGAAAGCCCAAAGAAAGGGGAAAGAAAGCCCAAAGAAAGGGGAAAGAAAGCTCAAAGAAAGCCCAAAGAAAGGGGAAAGAAAGCCCAAAGAAAGTTGAAAGAAAGCACAAAGAAAGGGGAAAGAAAGCGCAAAGAAAGTGGGAAAGAAAGACCAAAGAAAGGGGAAAGAAAGCCCAAAGAAAGGGGAAAGAAAGCCCAAAGAAAGGCGAAAGAAAGCCCAAAGAAAGCCCAAAGAAATGGGAAAGAAAGACCAAAGAAAGGGGAAAGAAAGATCAAAGAAAGCCCAAAGAAAGGGCAAACAAAGCCCAAAGAAAGGGGAAAGAAAGCCCAAAGAAAGCCCAAAGAAAGTGGAAAGAAAGCCCAAAGAAAGGGGAAAGAAAGCCCAAAGAAAGCCCAAAGAAAGGGGAAAGAAAGCCCAAAGAAAGCGGAAAGAAAGCCCAAAGAAAGTGGAAATGAAGCCCAAAGAAAGTGGAAAGAAAGTCCAAAGAAAGGGGAATGAAAGTCCAAAGAAAGGGGAAAGAAAGCCCAAAGAAAGGGAAAGAAAGACCAAAGAAAGCCCAAAGAAAGCCCAAAAAAAGCCCAAAGAAAGGGGAAAGAAAGCGCAAAGAAAGCCCAAAGAAAGGGGAAAGAAAGCGCAAAGAAAGCCCAAAGAAAGGGGAAAGAAAGCCCAAAGAAAGGGGAAAGAAAGCCCAAAGAAAGGGGAAAGCAAGCCCAAAGGAAGCCCAAGGAAAGCCCAAAGAAGGGGAAAGAAAGCCCAAAGAAAGGGGAAAGAAAGCCCAAAGAAAGCCCACAGAAAGGGGAAAGAAAGCCCAAAGAAAGGGGAAAGAAAGCACAAAGAAAGCCCAAAGAAAGCCCAAAGAAAGTGGAAAGAAAGGGGAAAGAGAGCCCAAAGAAAGCCCAAAGAAAGCCCAAAGAAAGCCCAAAGAAAGGGGAAAGAAAGCCCAAAGAAAGGGGAAAGAAAGATCAAAGAAAGCCCAAAGAAAGGGGAAAGAAAGGGGAAAGAAAGCCCAAAGAAACTGGAAAGAAAGCGCAAAGAAAGCCCAAAGAAAGGGGAAAGAAAGCCCAAAGAAAGGGGAAAGAAAGCCCAAAGAAAGGGGAAAGAAAGCCCAAAGAAATGGGAAAGAAAGCCCAAAGAAAGCCCAAAGAAATGGGAAAGAAAGCAGAAAGAAAGGGGAAAGAAAGCCCAAAGAAAGCCCAAAGAAAGAAGAAACAAAGCCCAAAGAAAGGGGAAAGAAAGCCCAAAGAAATCCCAAAGAAAGGGAAAAGAAAGCCCAAAGAAAGTGGAAATGAAGCCCAAAGAAAGGGGAAAGAAAGTCGAAAGAAAGGGGAAAGAAAGCCCAATGAAAGGGGAAAGAAAGCCCAAAGAAAGCCCAAAGAAAGGGGAAAGAAAGCCCAAAGAAAGGGGAAAGAAAGCTCAAAGAAAGCCCAAAAAAAGGAAAAAGAAAGCCCAAAGAAATGGGAAAGAAAGCCCAAAGAAAGGGGAAAGAAAGCCCAAAGAAAGGGGAAAGAAAGCCCAAAGAAAGGGGAAAGAAAGCGCAAAGAAAGGGGAAAGAAAGCCCAAAGAAAGGGGAAAGAAAGCCCAAAGAAAGGGGAAAGAAAGCCCAAAGAAAGGGGAAAGAAAGCCCAAAGAAAGCCCAAAGAAATGGGAAAGAAAGCCCAAAGAAAGGGGAAAGAAAGCCCAAAGAAAGCCCAAAGAAAGGGGAAACAAAGCCCAAAGAAAGGGGAAAGAAAGCCCAAAGAAAGCCCAAAGAAAGGGGAAAGAAAGCCCAAAGAAAGCCCAAAGAAAGGGGAAAGAAAGCCCAAAGAAAGCCCAAAGAAAGTGGAAAGAAAGCGCAAAGAAAGCCCAAAGAAAGGGGAAAGAAAGCCGAAAGAAAGGGGAAAGAAATTCCAAAGAAAGGGGAATGAAAGCCCAAAGAAAGGGGAAAGAAAGCCCAAAGAAAGGGGAAAGAAAGCCCAAAGAAAGGGGAAAGAAAGCCCAAAGAAAGCCCAAAGAAAGCCCAAAAAAAGCCCAAAGAAAGGGGAAAGAAAGCGCAAAGAAAGCCCAAAGAAAGGGGAAAGAAAGCGCAAAGAAAGCCCAAAGAAAGGGGAAAGAAAGCCCAAAGAAAGGGGAAAGAAAGCCCAAAGAAAGGAGAAATAAAGCCGAAAGAAAGCACAAGGAAAGCCCAAAGAAAGGGGAAAGAAAGCCCAAAGAAATGGGAAAGAAAGCCCAAAGAAAGCCCACAGAAAGGGGAAAGAAAGCCCAAAGAAAGGGGAAAGAAAGCCCAAAGAAAGCCCAAAGAAAGCCCAAAGAAAGTGGAAAGAAAGGGGAAAGAAAGCCCAAAGAAAGCCCAAAGAAAACCCAAAGAAAGGGGAAAGAAAGCCCAAAGAAATGGGAAAGAAAGCGCAAAGAAAGGGGAAAGAAAGCCCAAAGAAAGGGGAAAGAAAGCCCAAAGAAAGGGGAAAGAAAGCCCAAAGAAAGGGGAAAGAAAGCCCAAAGAAAGCCCAAAGAAATGGGAAAGAAAGCCCAAAGAAAGGGGAAAGAAAGCCCAAAGAAAGGGGAAAGAAAGCGCAAAGAAAGGGGAAAGAAAGCCCAAAGAAAGGGGAAAGAAAGCCCAAAGAAAGGGGAAAGAAAGCCCAAAGAAAGCCCAAAGAATTGGGAAAGAAAGCCCAAAGAAAGGGGAAAGAAAGCCCAAAGAAAGCCCAAAGAAAGGGGAAACAAAGCCCAAAGAAAGGGGAAAGAAAGCCCAAAGAAAGCCCAAAGAAAGGGGAAAGAAAGCCCAAAGAAAGCCCAAAGAAAGGGGAAAGAAAGCCCAAAGAAAGCCCAAAGAAAGTGGAAAGAAAGCGCAAAGAAAGCCCAAAGAAAGGGGAAAGAAAGACAAAAGAAAGCCCAAAGAAAGGGGAAAAAAAGCCCAAAGAAATGGGAAAGAAAGCCCAAAGAAAGCGGAAAGAAAGCCCAAAGAAAGGGGAAAGAAAGGCCAAATAAAGGGGAAAGAAAGCCCAAAGAAAGCCCAAAGAAAGCCCAAAAAAAGCCCAAAGAAAGGGGAAAGAAAGCGCAAAGAAAGCCCAAAGAAAGGGGAAAGAAAGCGCAAAGAAAGCCCAAAGAAAGGGGAAAAAAAGCCCAAAGAAAGCCCAAGGAAAGCCCAAAGAAAGGGGAAAGAATGCCCAAAGAAATGGGAAAGAAAGCCCAAAGAAAGCCCACAGAAAGGCGAAAGAAAGCCCAAAGAAAGGGGAAAGAAAGCCCAAAGAAAGCCCAAAGAAAGCCCAAAGAAAGTGGAAAGAAAGGGGAAAGAAAGCCCAAAGAAAGCCCAATGAAAGCCCAAAGAAAGGGGAAAGAAAGCCCAAAGAAAGGGGAAAGAAATCCCAAAGAAAGCCCAAAGAAAGGGGAAAGAAAGCCCAAAGAAAGCCCAAAGAAAGTGGAAAGAAAGCGCAAAGAAAGCCCAAAGAAAGGGGAAAGAAAGCCCAAAGAAAGCCCAAAGAAAGCCCAAAGAATGGGGAAAGAAAGCCCAAAGAAAGGGGAAAGAAAGCTCAAAGAAAGCCCAAAGAAAGGGGGAAGAAAGCCCAAAGAAAGGGGAAAGAAAGCGCAAATAAAGGGGAAAGAAAGCCCAAAGAAAGGGGAAAGAAAGCCCAAAAAAAGGGCAAAGAAAGCCCAAAGAAAGGGGAAATTAAGCCCAAAGAAAGGGGAAATGAAGCCCAAAGAAAGGGGAAAGAAAGCCCAAAGAAAGGGGTAAGAAAGCCCAAAGAAAGGGGATAGAAAGCCCAAAGAAAGGGGAAAGAAAGCCCAAAGAAAGCCCAAAGAAAGTGGAAAGAAAGCCCAAAGAAAGTGGAAATGAAGCCCAAAGAAAGGGGAAAGAAAGTCCAAAGAAAGGGGAAAGAAAGCCCAAAGAAAGGGGAAAGAAAGCCCAAAGAAAGGGGAAAGAAAGCCCAAAGAAAGCCCAAAGAAAGCCCAAAAAAAGCTCAAAGAAAGGGGAAAGAAAGCGCAAAGAAAGCCCAAAGAAAGGGGAAAGAAAGCCCAAAGAAAGGGGAAAGAAAGCCCAAAGAAAGCCCAAAGAAAGTGGAAAGAAAGGGGAAAGAAAGCCCAAAGAAAGCCCAAGAAATCCCAAGGAAAACCCAAAGAAAGGGGAAAGAAAGCCCAAATAAAGGGGAAAGAAAGCCCAAAGAAAGGGGAAAGAAAGCCCAAAGAAAGGGGAAAGAAAGCCCAAAGAAAGGGGAAAGAAAGCCCAAAGAAAGCCCAAGGAAAGCCCAAAGAAAGGGGAAAGAAAGCCCAAAGAAAGGGGAAAGAAAGCCCAAAGAAAGCCCACAGAAAGGGGAAAGAAAGCCCAAAGAAAGGGGAAAGAAAGCCCTAAGAAAGCCCAAAGAAAGCCCAAAGAACGCCCAAGAAAGCCCAAAGAAAGGGGAAAGAAAGGGGAAAGAAAGCCCAAAGAAAGGGGAAAGAAAGCCCAAAGAAAGGGGAAAGAAAGCCCAAAGAAAGTGGAAATGAAGCCCAAAGAAAGGGGAAAGAAAGTCCAAAGAAAGGGGAATGAAAGCCCGAAGAAAGGGGAAAGAAAGCCCAAAGAAAGGGGAAAGAAAGCCCAAAGAAAGTGGAAATGAAGCCCAAAGAAAGGGGAAAGAAAGTCCAAAGAAAGGGGAATGAAAGCCCGAAGAAAGGGGAAAGAAAGCCCAAAGAAAGGAGAAAGAAAGCCCAAAGAAAGGGGAAAGAAAGCGCAAAGAAAGCCCAAAGAAAGGGGAAAGAAAGCCCAAGGAAAGGGGAAAGAAAGCCCAAAGAAAGCCCAAAGAAAGTGGAAAGAAAGGGGAAAGAAAGCCCAAAGAAAGGCCAAAGAAAGCCCAAGGAAAGCCCAAAGAAAGGGGAAAGAAAGCCCAAAGAAAGGGGAAAGAAAGCCCAAAGAAAGGGGAAAGAAAGCCCAAAGAAAGAGGAAAGAAAACCCAAAGAAAGGGGAAAGAAAGCCCAAAGAAAGCCCACAGAAAGGGGAAAGAAAGCCCAAAGAAAGGGGAAAGAAAGCCCAAAGAAAGCCCAAAGAAAGCCCAAAGAAAGGGGAAAGAAAGGGGAAAGAAAGCCCAAACAAAAGGGAAAGAAAACCCAAAGAAAGCCCAAAGAAAGGGGAAAGAAAGCCCAAAGAAAGGGGAAACAAAGCCCAAAGAAAGGGGAAAGAAAGAGGAAAGAAAGCCCAAAGAAAGGGGAAAGAAAGGGGAAAGAAAGCCCAAAGAAAGCGCAAAGAAAGGGGAAAGAAAGCCCAAAGAAACCCCAAAGAAAGGGGAAAGAAAGCCCAAAGAAACGCCAAGGAAAGGGGAAAGAAAGCCCAAAGAAAGGGGAAAGAAAGCCCAAGGAAAGGGGGAAGAAAGCCCAAAGAAAGCCCAAAGAATGCCCAAAGAAAGGGGAAAGAAAGCCCAAAGAAAGGGGAAAGAAAGCTCAAAGAAAGCCCAAAGAAAGGGAAAAGAAAGCCCAAAGAAAGGGGAAAGAAAGCCCAGAGAAAGGGGAAAGACAGCCCAAAGAAAGGGGAAAGTAAGCCCAAAGAAAGGGGAAAGAAAGCCCAGAGAAATCCCAAAGAAAGCCCAAAGAAAGCCCAAAGAAAGCCCAAAGAAAAGGGAAAGAAAGCCCAAAGAAAGGGGAAAGAAAGCCCAAAGAAAGGGGAATGCCCAAAGAAAGGGGAAAGAAAGCCCAAAGAAAGGGGAAAGAAAGCTCAAAGAAAGCCCAAAGAAAGGGAAAAGAAAGCCCAAAGAAAGGGGAAAGAAAGCCCAAAGAAAGGGGAAAGAAAGCCCAAAGAAAGGGGAAAGAAAGCCCAAGAAAGCCCAAAGAATGCCCAAAGAAAGGGGAAAGAAAGCCCAAAGAAAGGGGAAAGAAAGCTCAAAGAAAGCCCAAAGAAAGGGAAAAGAAAGCCCAAAGAAAGGGGAAAGAAAGCCCAAAGAAAGGGGAAAGACAGCCCAAAGAAAGGGGAAAGTAAGCCCAAAGAAAGGGGAAAGAAAGCCCAGAGAAATCCCAAAGAAAGCCCAAAGAAAGCCCAAAGAAAGCCCAAAGAAAAGGGAAAGAAAGCCCAAAGAAAGGGGAAAGAAAGCCCAAAGAAAGGGGAATGCCCAAAGAAAGGGGAAAGGCAGCCCAAAGAAAGGGGAAAGAAAGCTCAAAGAAAGCCCAAAGAAAGGGAAAAGAAAGCCCAAAGAAAGGGGAAAGAAAGCCCAAAGAAAGGGGAAAGAAAGCCCAAAGAAAGGGGAAAGAAAGCACAAAGAAAGCCCAAAGAAAGTGGAAAGAAAGGGGAAAGAAAACCCAAAGAAAGCCCAAAGAAAGGGGAAAGAAAGCCCAAAGAAAGGGGAAAGGCAGCCCAAAGAAAGGGGAAAGAAAGCCCAAAGAAAAGGGAAAGAAAGCCCAAAGAAAGCCCAAAGAAAGGGGAAAGAAAGCCCAAAGAAAGGGGAAAGAAAGCCCAAAGAAAGCCCAAAGAAAGCCTAAAGAAAGCCCAAAGAAAGCCCAAAGAAGGCCCAAAGAAAGGGGAAAGAAAGCCCAAAGAAAGGGGAAAGAAAGCCCAAAGAAAGGGGAAAGAAAGCCCAAAGAAAGTGGACAGAAAGGCCAAAGAAAGGGGAAAGAAAGCCCAAAGAAAGCCCAAAGAAAGTGGAAAGAAAGCCCAAAGAAAGTGGAATGACAGCCCAAAGAAAGGGGAAAGAAAGCCCAAAGAAAGTGGAATGACAGCCCAAAGAAAGGGGAAAGAAAGCCCAAAGAAAGGGGAAAGAAAGCCCAAAGAAAGGGGAAAGAAAGCCCAAAGAAAGCCCAAAGAAAGGGGAAAAAAAGCCCAAAGAAAGCCCAAGGAAAGCCCAAAGAAAGGGGAAAGAAACCCCAAAGAAAGGGGAAAGAAAGCCCAAAGAAAGCCCAAAGAAAGCCCACAGAAAGGGGAAAGAAAGCCCAAAGAAAGGAGAAAGAAAACCCAAAAGAAGGGGGAAAGAAAGCCCAAAGAAAGGGGAAGGAAAGGGGAAAGAAAGGGGAAAGAAAGACCAAAAAAAGCCCATAGAAATGGGAAAGAAAGGGGAAAGAAAGCCCAAAGAAAGGGGAAAGAAAGCCCAAAGAAAGCCCAAAGAAAGGGGAAAGAAAGCCCAAAGAAAGGGGAAAGAAAGGGGAAAGAAAGCCCAAAGAAAGGGGAAAGAAAGTAGAAAGAAAGCAAAAAGAAAGCCCAAAGAAAGGGGAAAGAAAGCCCAAAGAAAGCCCATAGAAAGGGGAAAGAAAGCGCAAAGAAATACCAAAGAAAGGGGAAAGAAAGCCCAAAGAAAGGGGAAAGAAAGCCCAAAGACAGGGGAAAGAAAGCCCAAAGAAAGAGGAAAGAAAGCCCAAAGAAAGGGGAAAGAAACCCAAAGAGAGGGGAAAGAAAGCTCAAAGAAAGGGGAAAGAAAGCCCAAAGAAAGGGGAAAGAAACCCACAGAAAGGGGAAAGAAACCCAAAGAAAGGGGAAAGAAAGCCCAAAGAAAGGGGAAAGAAAGCCCAAAGAAAACCCAAAGAAAGGGGAAAGAAAGCCCAAAGAAAGGGGAAAGAAAGCCCAGAGAAAGCCCAAAGAAAGCCCAAAGAAAGCCCAAAGAAAAGGGAAAGAAAGCCCAAAGGAAGGGGAAAGAAAGCCCAAAGAAAGGGGAAAGAAAGCCCAAAGAAAGCCCAAAGAAAGGGGAAAGAAAGCCCAAAGAAAAGGGAAATAAAGCCCAAAGAAAGCCCAAAGACAGCGGAAAGAAAGCCCAAAGAAAGCCCAAAGAACGCCCAAAGAAAGCCCAAAGAAAGGGGAAAGAAAGCGCAAAGAAAGCCCAAAGAAAGGGGAAAGAAAGCCCAAAGAAAGGGGAAAGAAAGCCCAAAGAAAGGGGAAAGAAAGCCCAAAGAAAGGGGAAAGAATGCCCAAAGAAAGCACAAAGAAAGGGGAAAGAAAGCCCAAAGAAAGCCCAAAGAAAGCGGAAAGAAATGGGAAAGAAAGCCCAAAGAAAGCCCAAAGAAAGCCCAAAGAAAGCCCAAAGAAAGAGGAAAGAAAGCCCAAAGAAAGAGAAAAGAAAGCACAAAGAAAGCCCAAAGAAAGGGGAAAGAAAGGGGAAAGAAAGCCCAAAGAAAGGGGAAAGAAAGCCCAAAAAAAGCCCAAAGAAAGGGGAAAGAAAGCCCAAAGAAAGGGGAAAGAAAGCCCAAAGAAAGCCCAAAGAAAGGGGAAAGAAAGCCCAAAGAAAGGGGAAAGAAAGCCCAGAGAGAGCCCAAAGAAAGCCCAAAGAAAGCAAAAAGAAAAGGGAAAGAAAGCCCAAAGAAATGGGAAAGAAAGCCCAAAGAAAGGGGAAAGACAGCCCAAAGAAAGGGGAAAGAACGACCAAAGAAAGGGGAAAGAAAGCCCAAAGAAAGGGGAAAGAAAGCCCAAAGAAAGGGGAAAGAATGCCCAAAGAAAGCACAAAGAAAGGGGAAAGAAAGCCCAAAGAAAGCCCAAAGAAAGCCCAAAGAAAGCGGAAATAAAGGGGAAAGAAAGCCCAAAGAAAGCCCAAAGAAAGCCCAAAGAAAGCCCAAAGAAAGGGGAAAGAAAGCCCAAAGAAAGAGTAAAGAAAGCACAAAGAAAGCCCAAAGAAAGGGGAAAGAAAGCCCAAAGAAAGGGGAAAGAAAGCCCAAAAAAAGCCCAAAGAAAGGGGAAAGAAAGCCCAAAGAAAGGGGAAAGAAAGCCCAAAGAAAGCCCAAAGAAAGGGGAAAGAAAGCCCAAAGAAAGGGGAAAGAAAGCCCAGAGAGAGCCCAAAGAAAGCCCAAAGAAAGCCCAAAGAAAAGGGAAAGAAAGCCCAAAGAAATGGGAAAGAAAGCCCAAAGAAAGGGGAAAGACAGCCCAAAGAAAGGGGAAAGAACGACCAAAGAAAGGGTAAAGAAAGCCCAAAGAAAGCCCAAAGAAAGGGGAAAGAAAGCCCAAAGAAAAGGGAAAGAAAGCCCAAAGAAAGCCCAAGGAAAGCCCAAAGAAAGGGGAAAGAAAGCCCAAAGAAAGGGGAAAGAAAACCCAAAGAAAGCCCACAGAAATGGGAAAATAAGCCCAAAGAAAGGGGAAAGAAAGCCCAAAGAAAGCCCAAAGAAAGCCCAAAGAAAGGGGAAAGAAAGGGGAAAGAAAGGGGAAAGAAAGCCCAAAGAAAGTGGAAACAAAGCCCAAAGAGAGGGGAAAGAAAGGGGAAAGAAAGCCCAAAGAAAGCGGAAAGAAAGGGGAAAGAAAGCCCAAAGAAAGCCCAAAGAAAGGGGAAAGAAAGCCCAAAGAAACCCCAAAGAAAGGGGAAAGAAAACCCAAAGAAACGCCAAGGAAAGGGGAAAGAAAGCCCAAAGAAAGGGGAAAGAAAGCCCAAGGAAAGGGGAAAGATAGCCAGAAGAAAGGGGAAATAAAGCCCAAAGAAAGGGGAAAGAAAGCCCAAAGAAAGGGGGAAGAAAGCCCAAAGAAAGCCCAAAGAATGCCCAAAGAAAGGGGAAAGAAAGCCCAAAGAAAGGGGAAAGAAAGCTCAAAGAAAGCCCAAAGAAAGGGAAAAGAAAGCCCAAAGAAAGGAGAAAGAAAGCCCAAAGAAAGGGGAAAGACAGCCCAAAGAAAAGGGAAAGAAAGCCCAAAGAAAGGGGAAAGAAAGCCCAAAGAAAGGGGAATGCCCAAAGAAAGGGGAAAGAAAGCCCAAAGAAAGGGGAATGCCCAAAGAAAGGGGAAAGAAAGCCCAAAGAAAGGGGAAAGAAAGCTCAAAGAAAGCCCAAAGAAAGGGAAAAGAAAGCCCAAAGAAAGGGGAAAGAATGCCCAAAGAAAGGGGAAAGAAAGCCCAAAGAAAGGGGAAAGAAAGCCTAAAGAAAGGGGAAAGAAAGCCCAAAGAAAGCCCAAAGAAAGGGGAAAGAAAGGGGAAAGAAAACCCAAAGAAAGCCCAAAGAAAGGGGAAAGAAAGCCCAAAGAAAGGGGAAAGAAAGCCCAAAGAAAGGGGAATGACAGCCCAAAGAAAGGGGAAAGGCAGCCCAAAGAAAGGGGAAAGAAAGCCCAAAGAAAAGGGAAAGAAAGCCCAAAGAAAGCCCAAAGAAAGTGGAAAGAAAGCCCAAAGAAAGGGGAAAGAAAGCCCAAAGAAAGCCCAAAGAAAGTGGAAAGAAAGCCCAAAGAAAGTGGAAATGAAGCCCAAAGAAAGGGGAAAGAAAGTCCAAAGAAAGGGGAAAGAAAGCCCAAAGAAAGGGGAAAGAAAGCCCAAAGAAAGGGGAAAGAAAGCCCAAAGAAAGCCCAAAGAAAGCCCAAAAAAAGCTCAAAGAAAGGGGAAAGAAAGCGCAAAGAAAGCCCAAAGAAAGGGGAAAGAAAGCCCAAAGAAAGGGGAAAGAAAGCCCAAAGAAAGCCCAAAGAAAGTGGAAAGAAAGGGGAAAGAAAGCCCAAAGAAAGCCCAAGAAATCCCAAGGAAAACCCAAAGAAAGGGGAAAGAAAGCCCAAATAAAGGGGAAAGAAAGCCCAAAGAAAGGGGAAAGAAAGCCCAAAGAAAGGGGAAAGAAAGCCCAAAGAAAGGGGAAAGAAAGCCCAAAGAAAGCCCAAGGAAAGCCCAAAGAAAGGGGAAAGAAAGCCCAAAGAAAGGGGAAAGAAAGCCCAAAGAAAGCCCACAGAAAGGGGAAAGAAAGCCCAAAGAAAGGGGAAAGAAAGCCCTAAGAAAGCCCAAAGAAAGCCCAAAGAACGCCCAAGAAAGCCCAAAGAAAGGGGAAAGAAAGGGGAAAGAAAGCCCAAAGAAAGGGGAAAGAAAGCCCAAAGAAAGGGGAAAGAAAGCCCAAAGAAAGTGGAAATGAAGCCCAAAGAAAGGGGAAAGAAAGTCCAAAGAAAGGGGAATGAAAGCCCGAAGAATGGGGAAAGAAAGCCCAAAGAAAGGGGAAAGAAAGCCCAAAGAAAGTGGAAATGAAGCCCAAAGAAAGGGGAAAGAAAGTCCAAAGAAAGGGGAATGAAAGCCCGAAGAAAGGGGAAAGAAAGCCCAAAGAAAGGAGAAAGGAAGCCCAAAGAAAGGGGAAAGAAAGCGCAAAGAAAGCCCAAAGAAAGGGGAAAGAAAGCCCAAGGAAAGGGGAAAGAAAGCCCAAAGAAAGCCCAAAGAAAGTGGAAAGAAAGGGGAAAGAAAGCCCAAAGAAAGGCCAAAGAAAGCCCAAGGAAAGCCCAAAGAAAGGGGAAAGAAAGCCCAAAGAAAGGGGAAAGAAAGCCCAAAGAAAGGGGAAAGAAAGCCCAAAGAAAGAGGAAAGAAAACCCAAAGAAAGGGGAAAGAAAGCCCAAAGAAAGCCCACAGAAAGGGGAAAGAAAGCCCAAAGAAAGGGGAAAGAAAGCCCAAAGAAAGCCCAAAGAAAGCCCAAAGAAAGGGGAAAGAAAGGGGAAAGAAAGCCCAAACAAAGGGGAAAGAAAGCCCAAAGAAAGCCCAAAGAAAGGGGAAAGAAAGCCCAAAGAAAGGGGAAACAAAGCCCAAAGAAAGGGGAAAGAAAGAGGAAAGAAAGCCCAAAGAAAGGGGAAAGAAAGGGGAAAGAAAGCCCAAAGAAAGCGCAAAGAAAGGGGAAAGAAAGCCCAAAGAAACCCCAAAGAAAGGGGAAAGAAAGCCCAAAGAAACGCCAAGGAAAGGGGAAAGAAAGCCCAAAGAAAGGGGAAAGAAAGCCCAAGGAAAGGGGGAAGAAAGCCCAAAGAAAGCCCAAAGAATGCCCAAAGAAAGGGGAAAGAAAGCCCAAAGAAAGGGGAAAGAAAGCTCAAAGAAAGCCCAAAGAAAGGGAAAAGAAAGCCCAAAGAAAGGGGAAAGAAAGCCCAGAGAAAGGGGAAAGACAGCCCAAAGAAAGGGGAAAGTAAGCCCAAAGAAAGGGGAAAGAAAGCCCAGAGAAATCCCAAAGAAAGCCCAAAGAAAGCCCAAAGAAAGCCCAAAGAAAAGGGAAAGAAAGCCCAAAGAAAGGGGAAAGAAAGCCCAAAGAAAGGGGAATGCCCAAAGAAAGGGGAAAGAAAGCCCAAAGAAAGGGGAAAGAAAGCTCAAAGAAAGCCCAAAGAAAGGGAAAAGAAAGCCCAAAGAAAGGGGAAAGAAAGCCCAAAGAAAGGGGAAAGAAAGCCCAAAGAAAGGGGAAAGAAAGCCCAAGAAAGCCCAAAGAATGCCCAAAGAAAGGGGAAAGAAAGCCCAAAGAAAGGGGAAAGAAAGCTCAAAGAAAGCCCAAAGAAAGGGAAAAGAAAGCCCAAAGAAAGGGGAAAGAAAGCCCAAAGAAAGGGGAAAGACAGCCCAAAGAAAGGGGAAAGTAAGCCCAAAGAAAGGGGAAAGAAAGCCCAGAGAAATCCCAAAGAAAGCCCAAAGAAAGCCCAAAGAAAGCCCAAAGAAAAGGGAAAGAAAGCCCAAAGAAAGGGGAAAGAAAGCCCAAAGAAAGGGGAATGCCCAAAGAAAGGGGAAAGGCAGCCCAAAGAAAGGGGAAAGAAAGCTCAAAGAAAGCCCAAAGAAAGGGAAAAGAAAGCCCAAAGAAAGGGGAAAGAAAGCCCAAAGAAAGGGGAAAGAAAGCCCAAAGAAAGGGGAAAGAAAGCACAAAGAAAGCCCAAAGAAAGTGGAAAGAAAGGGGAAAGAAAACCCAAAGAAAGCCCAAAGAAAGGGGAAAGAAAGCCCAAAGAAAGGGGAAAGGCAGCCCAAAGAAAGGGGAAAGAAAGCCCAAAGAAAAGGGAAAGAAAGCCCAAAGAAAGCCCAAAGAAAGGGGAAAGAAAGCCCAAAGAAAGGGGAAAGAAAGCCCAAAGAAAGCCCAAAGAAAGCCTAAAGAAAGCCCAAAGAAAGCCCAAAGAAGGCCCAAAGAAAGGGGAAAGAAAGCCCAAAGAAAGGGGAAAGAAAGCCCAAAGAAAGGGGAAAGAAAGCCCAAAGAAAGTGGACAGAAAGGCCAAAGAAAGGGGAAAGAAAGCCCAAAGAAAGCCCAAAGAAAGTGGAAAGAAAGCCCAAAGAAAGTGGAATGACAGCCCAAAGAAAGGGGAAAGAAAGCCCAAAGAAAGTGGAATGACAGCCCAAAGAAAGGGGAAAGAAAGCCCAAAGAAAGGGGAAAGAAAGCCCAAAGAAAGGGGAAAGAAAGCCCAAAGAAAGCCCAAAGAAAGGGGAAAAAAAGCCCAAAGAAAGCCCAAGGAAAGCCCAAAGAAAGGGGAAAGAAACCCCAAAGAAAGGGGAAAGAAAGCCCAAAGAAAGCCCAAAGAAAGCCCACAGAAAGGGGAAAGAAAGCCCAAAGAAAGGAGAAAGAAAACCCAAAAGAAGGGGGAAAGAAAGCCCAAAGAAAGGGGAAGGAAAGGGGAAAGAAAGGGGAAAGAAAGACCAAAAAAAGCCCATAGAAATGGGAAAGAAAGGGGAAAGAAAGCCCAAAGAAAGGGGAAAGAAAGCCCAAAGAAAGCCCAAAGAAAGGGGAAAGAAAGCCCAAAGAAAGGGGAAAGAAAGGGGAAAGAAAGCCCAAAGAAAGGGGAAAGAAAGTAGAAAGAAAGCAAAAAGAAAGCCAAAGAAAGGGGAAAGAAAGCCCAAAGAAAGCCCATAGAAAGGGGAAAGAAAGCGCAAAGAAATACCAAAGAAAGGGGAAAGAAAGCCCAAAGAAAGGGGAAAGAAAGCCCAAAGACAGGGGAAAGAAAGCCCAAAGAAAGGGGAAAGAAAGCCCAAAGAAAGGGGAAAGAAACCCAAAGAGAGGGGAAAGAAAGCTCAAAGAAAGGGGAAAGAAAGCCCAAAGAAAGGGGAAAGAAACCCACAGAAAGGGGAAAGAAACCCAAAGAAAGGGGAAAGAAAGCCCAAAGAAAGGGGAAAGAAAGCCCAAAGAAAACCCAAAGAAAGGGGAAAGAAAGCCCAAAGAAAGGGGAAAGAAAGCCCAGAGAAAGCCCAAAGAAAGCCCAAAGAAAGCCCAAAGAAAAGGGAAAGAAAGCCCAAAGGAAGGGGAAAGAAAGCCCAAAGAAAGGGGAAAGAAAGCCCAAAGAAAGCCCAAAGAAAGGGGAAAGAAAGCCCAAAGAAAAGGGAAATAAAGCCCAAAGAAAGCCCAAAGACAGCGGAAAGAAAGCCCAAAGAAAGCCCAAAGAACGCCCAAAGAAAGCCCAAAGAAAGGGGAAAGAAAGCGCAAAGAAAGCCCAAAGAAAGGGGAAAGAAAGCCCAAAGAAAGGGGAAAGAAAGCCCAAAGAAAGGGGAAAGAAAGCCCAAAGAAAGGGGAAAGAATGCCCAAAGAAAGCACAAAGAAAGGGGAAAGAAAGCCCAAAGAAAGCCCAAAGAAAGCGGAAAGAAATGGGAAAGAAAGCCCAAAGAAAGCCCAAAGAAAGCCCAAAGAAAGCCCAAAGAAAGAGGAAAGAAAGCCCAAAGAAAGAGAAAAGAAAGCACAAAGAAAGCCCAAAGAAAGGGGAAAGAAAGGGGAAAGAAAGCCCAAAGAAAGGGGAAAGAAAGCCCAAAAAAAGCCCAAAGAAAGGGGAAAGAAAGCCCGAAGAAAGGGGAAAGAAAGCCCAAAGAAAGCCCAAAGAAAGGGGAAAGAAAGCCCAAAGAAAGGGGAAAGAAAGCCCAGAGAGAGCCCAAAGAAAGCCCAAAGAAAGCAAAAAGAAAAGGGAAAGAAAGCCCAAAGAAATGGGAAAGAAAGCCCAAAGAAAGGGGAAAGACAGCCCAAAGAAAGGGGAAAGAACGACCAAAGAAAGGGGAAAGAAAGCCCAAAGAAAGGGGAAAGAAAGCCCAAAGAAAGGGGAAAGAATGCCCAAAGAAAGCACAAAGAAAGGGGAAAGAAAGCCCAAAGAAAGCCCAAAGAAAGCCCAAAGAAAGCGGAAATAAAGGGGAAAGAAAGCCCAAAGAAAGCCCAAAGAAAGCCCAAAGAAAGCCCAAAGAAAGGGGAAAGAAAGCCCAAAGAAAGAGTAAAGAAAGCACAAAGAAAGCCCAAAGAAAGGGGAAAGAAAGCCCAAAGAAAGGGGAAAGAAAGCCCAAAAAAAGCCCAAAGAAAGGGGAAAGAAAGCCCAAAGAAAGGGGAAAGAAAGCCCAAAGAAAGCCCAAAGAAAGGGGAAAGAAAGCCCAAAGAAAGGGGAAAGAAAGCCCAGAGAGAGCCCAAAGAAAGCCCAAAGAAAGCCCAAAGAAAAGGGAAAGAAAGCCCAAAGAAATGGGAAAGAAAGCCCAAAGAAAGGGGAAAGACAGCCCAAAGAAAGGGGAAAGAACGACCAAAGAAAGGGTAAAGAAAGCCCAAAGAAAGCCCAAAGAAAGGGGAAAGAAAGCCCAAAGAAAAGGGAAAGAAAGCCCAAAGAAAGCCCAAGGAAAGCCCAAAGAAAGGGGAAAGAAAGCCCAAAGAAAGGGGAAAGAAAACCCAAAGAAAGCCCACAGAAATGGGAAAATAAGCCCAAAGAAAGGGGAAAGAAAGCCCAAAGAAAGCCCAAAGAAAGCCCAAAGAAAGGGGAAAGAAAGGGGAAAGAAAGGGGAAAGAAAGCCCAAACAAAGGGGAAAGAAAGCCCAAAGAAAGCCCAAAGAAAGGGGAAAGAAAGCCCAAAGAAAGTGGAAACAAAGCCCAAAGAGAGGGGAAAGAAAGGGGAAAGAAAGCCCAAAGAAAGCGGAAAGAAAGGGGAAAGAAAGCCCAAAGAAAGCCCAAAGAAAGGGGAAAGAAAGCCCAAAGAAACCCCAAAGAAAGGGGAAAGAAAACCCAAAGAAACGCCAAGGAAAGGGGAAAGAAAGCCCAAAGAAAGGGGAAAGAAAGCCCAAGGAAAGGGGAAAGATAGCCAGAAGAAAGGGGAAATAAAGCCCAAAGAAAGGGGAAAGAAAGCCCAAAGAAAGGGGGAAGAAAGCCCAAAGAAAGCCCAAAGAATGCCCAAAGAAAGGGGAAAGAAAGCCCAAAGAAAGGGGAAAGAAAGCTCAAAGAAAGCCCAAAGAAAGGGAAAAGAAAGCCCAAAGAAAGGAGAAAGAAAGCCCAAAGAAAGGGGAAAGACAGCCCAAAGAAAAGGGAAAGAAAGCCCAAAGAAAGGGGAAAGAAAGCCCAAAGAAAGGGGAATGCCCAAAGAAAGGGGAAAGAAAGCCCAAAGAAAGGGGAATGCCCAAAGAAAGGGGAAAGAAAGCCCAAAGAAAGGGGAAAGAAAGCTCAAAGAAAGCCCAAAGAAAGGGAAAAGAAAGCCCAAAGAAAGGGGAAAGAAAGCCCAAAGAAAGGGGAAAGAAAGCCCAAAGAAAGGGGAAAGAAAGCCTAAAGAAAGGGGAAAGAAAGCCCAAAGAAAGCCCAAAGAAAGGGGAAAGAAAGGGGAAAGAAAACCCAAAGAAAGCCCAAAGAAAGGGGAAAGAAAGCCCAAAGAAAGGGGAAAGAAAGCCCAAAGAAAGGGGAATGACAGCCCAAAGAAAGGGGAAAGGCAGCCCAAAGAAAGGGGAAAGAAAGCCCAAAGAAAAGGGAAAGAAAGCCCAAAGAAAGCCCAAAGAAAGTGGAAAGAAAGCCCAAAGAAAGGGGAAAGAAAGCCCAAAGAAAGGGGAAAGAAAGCCCAAAGAAAGGGGAATGAAAGCCCAAAGAAAGGGGAAAGAAAGCCCAAAGAATGGGGAAAGAAAGCCCAAAGAAAGGGGAAAAAAAGCCCAAAGAAAGTGGACAGAAAGGCCAAAGAAAGGGGAAAGAAAGCCCAAAGAAAGACCAAAGAAAGACCAAAGAAAGTGGAAAGAAAGGGGAAAGAAAGCCCAAAGAAAGGGGAATGACAGCCCAAAGAAAGGGGAAAGAAAGCCCAAAGAAAGGGGAAAGAAAGCCCAAAGAAAGGGGAAAGAATGCCCAAAGAAAGGGGAAAGAAAGCCCAAAGAAAGCCCAAAGAAAGACCAAAGAAAGCCCAAGGAAAGCCCAAAGAAAGGGGAAAGAAAGCCCAAAGAAAGTGGAATGACAGGCCAAAGAAAGGGGAAACAAAGCCCAAAGAAAGGGGAAAGAAAGCCCAAAGAAAGGGGAAAGAAAGCCCAAAGAAATGGGAAAGAAAGCCCAAAGAAAGGGGAAAAAAAGCCCAAAGAAAGCCCAAGGAAAGCCCAAAGAAAGGGGAAAGAAACCCCAAAGAAAGGGGAAAGAAAGCCCAAAGAAAGCCCAAAGAAAGCCCACAGAAAGGGGAAAGAAAGCGCAAAGAAAAGAGAAAGAAACCCCAAAAGAAGGGGGAAAGAAAGCCCAAAGAAAGGGGAAAGAAAGGGGAAAGAAAGCCCAAAAAAAGCCCATAGAAATGGGAAAGAAAGGGGAAAGAAAGCAAAAAGAAAGGGGAAAGAAAGCCCAAAGAAAGCCCAAAGAAAGGGGAAAGAAAGCCCAAAGAAAGGGGAAAGAAAGTAGAAAGAAAGCAAAAAGAAAGCCCAAAGAAAGGGGAAAGAAAGCCCAAAGAAAGGGGAAAGAAAGCCCAGAGAAATCCCAAAGAAAGCCCAAAGAAAGCCCAAAGAAAGCCCAAAGAAAAGGGAAAGAAAGCCCAAAGAAAGGGGAAAGAAAGCCCAAAGAAAGGGGAATGCCCAAAGAAAGGGGAAAGAAAGCCCAAAGAAAGGGGAAAGAAAGCTCAAAGAAAGCCCAAAGAAAGGGAAAAGAAAGCCCAAAGAAAGGGGAAAGAAAGCCCAAAGAAAGGGGAAAGAAAGCCCAAAGAAAGCCCAAAGAATGCCCAAAGAAAGGGGAAAGAAAGCCCAAAGAAAGGCGAAAGAAAGCTCAAAGAAAGCCCAAAGAAAGGGAAAAGAAAGCCCAAAGAAAGGGGAAAGAAAGCCCAAAGAAAGGGGAAAGACAGCCCAAAGAAAGGGGAAAGTAAGCCCAAAGAAAGGGGAAAGAAAGCCCAGAGAAATCCCAAAGAAAGCCCAAAGAAAGCCCAAAGAAAGCCCAAAGAAAAGGGAAAGAAAGCCCAAAGAAAGGGGAAAGAAAGCCCAAAGAAAGGGGAATGCCCAAAGAAAGGGGAAAGGCAGCCCAAAGAAAGGGGAAAGAAAGCTCAAAGAAAGCCCAAAGAAAGGGAAAAGAAAGCCCAAAGAAAGGGGAAAGAAAGCCCAAAGAAAGGGGAAAGAAAGCCCAAAGAAAGGGGAAAGAAAGCACAAAGAAAGCCCAAAGAAAGTGGAAAGAAAGGGGAAAGAAAACCCAAAGAAAGCCCAAAGAAAGGGGAAAGAAAGCCCAAAGAAAGGGGAAAGAAAGCCCAAAGAAAGGGGAATGACAGCCCAAAGAAAGGGGAAAGGCAGCCCAAAGAAAGGGGAAAGAAAGCCCAAAGAAAAGGGAAAGAAAGCCCAAAGAAAGCCCAAAGAAAGGGGAAAGAAAGCCCAAAGAAAGGGGAAAGAAAGCCCAAAGAAAGCCCAAAGAAAGCCTAAAGAAAGCCCAAAGAAAGCCCAAAGAAGGCCCAAAGAAAGGGGAAAGAAAGCCCAAAGAAAGGGGAAAGAAAGCCCAAAGAAAGGGGAAAGAAAGCCCAAAGAAAGGGGAAAGAAAGCCCAAAGAAAGTGGACAGAAAGGCCAAAGAAAGGGGAAAGAAAGCCCAAAGAAAGCCCAAAGAAAGTGGAAAGAAAGCCCAAAGAAAGTGGAATGACAGCCCAAAGAAAGGGGAAAGAAAGCCCAAAGAAAGTGGAATGACAGCCCAAAGAAAGGGGAAAGAAAGCCCAAAGAAAGGGGAAAGAAAGCCCAAAGAAAGGGGAAAGAAAGCCCAAAGAAAGCCCAAAGAAAGGGGAAAAAAAGCCCAAAGAAAGCCCAAGGAAAGCCCAAAGAAAGGGGAAAGAAACCCCAAAGAAAGGGGAAAGAAAGCCCAAAGAAAGCCCAAAGAAAGCCCACAGAAAGGGGAAAGAAAGCCCAAAGAAAGGAGAAAGAAAACCCAAAAGAAGGGGGAAAGAAAGCCCAAAGAAAGGGGAAGGAAAGGGGAAAGAAAGGGGAAAGAAAGACCAAAAAAAGCCCATAGAAATGGGAAAGAAAGGGGAAAGAAAGCCCAAAGAAAGGGGAAAGAAAGCCCAAAGAAAGCCCAAAGAAAGGGGAAAGAAAGCCCAAAGAAAGGGGAAAGAAAGAGGAAAGAAAGCCCAAAGAAAGGGGAAAGAAAGTAGAAAGAAAGCAAAAAGAAAGCCCAAAGAAAGGGGAAAGAAAGCCCATAGAAAGGGGAAAGAAAGCGCAAAGAAATACCAAAGAAAGGGGAAAGAAAGCCCAAAGAAAGGGGAAAGAAAGCCCAAAGACAGGGGAAAGAAAGCCCAAAGAAAGGGGAAAGAAAGCCCAAAGAAAGGGGAAAGAAACCCAAAGAGAGGGGAAAGAAAGCTCAAAGAAAGGGGAAAGAAAGCCCAAAGAAAGGGGAAAGAAACCCACAGAAAGGGGAAAGAAACCCAAAGAAAGGGGAAAGAAAGCCCAAAGAAAGGGGAAAGAAAGCCCAAAGAAAACCCAAAGAAAGGGGAAAGAAAGCCCAAAGAAAGGGGAAAGAAAGCCCAGAGAAAGCCCAAAGAAAGCCCAAAGAAAGCCCAAAGAAAAGGGAAAGAAAGCCCAAAGGAAGGGGAAAGAAAGCCCAAAGAAAGGGGAAAGAAAGCCCAAAGAAAGCCCAAAGAAAGGGGAAAGAAAGCCCAAAGAAAAGGGAAATAAAGCCCAAAGAAAACCCAAAGACAGCGGAAAGAAAGCCCAAAGAAAGCCCAAAGAACGCCCAAAGAAAGCCCAAAGAAAGGGGAAAGAAAGCGCAAAGAAAGCCCAAAGAAAGGGGAAAGAAAGCCCAAAGAAAGGGGAAAGAAAGCCCAAAGAAAGGGGAAAGAAAGCCCAAAGAAAGGGGAAAGAATGCCCAAAGAAAGCACAAAGAAAGGGGAAAGAAAGCCCAAAGAAAGCCCAAAGAAAGCCCAAAGAAAGCGGAAAGAAAGGGAAAGAAAGCCCAAAGAAAGCCCAAAGAAAGCCCAAAGAAAGCCCAAAGAAAGAGGAAAGAAAGCCCAAAGAAAGAGTAAAGAAAGCACAAAGAAAGCCCAAAGAAAGGGGAAAGAAAGGGGAAAGAAAG
>NW_027043585.1:0-68151 GCF_036013475.1 Columba livia | reverse complement strand
CCTTTCTTTGGGCTTTCTTTCCCCTTTCTTTGGGCTGTCATTCCCCTTCCTTTGGGCTTTCTTTCCCCTTTCTTTGGGCTTTCTTTCCCCTTTCTTTGGGCTTTCTTTCCCCTTTCTTTGGGCTTTCTTTCCCCTTTCTTTGGGCTGTCATTCCCCTTCCTTTGGGCTTTCTTTCCCCTTTCTTTCGGCTTTCCTTGGGCTTTCTTTGGGCTTTCTTGGGCTTTCTTTCCCCTTTCTTTGGGCTTTCTTTGGGCTTTCTTTCCCCTTTCTTTGGGCTTTCTTTGGGCTTTCTTTCCCCTTTCTTTGGGCTTTATTTGGGCTTTCTTTCCCCTTTCTTTGGGCTTTCTTTCCCCTTTCTTTCCCTTGTCTTTTGGGCTTTCTTTGGGCTTTCTTTGGGCTTTCTTTCACCTTTCTTTGGGCTTTCTTTCCCCTTTCTTGGGCTTTCTTCCCCCTTTCTTTGGGCTTTCTTTCACCTTTCTTTAGGCTTTCTTTCCCCTTTCTTTGGGCTTTCTTTCCCCCTTTCTTTGGGCTGTCATTCCCAACCTTTGGGCTTTCTTTCCCCTTTCTTTGGGCTTTCTTTCCCCTTTCTTTGGGCTTTCTTTCCCCTTTCTTTGGGCTTTCTTTCCCCTTTCTTTGGGCTGTCATTCCCCTTCCTTTGGGCTTTCTTTCCCCCTTTCTTTGGGCTTTCCTTGGGCTTTCTTTGGGCTTTCTTTGGGCTTTCTTTCCCTTTCTTTCCACTTTCTTTGGGCTTTCTTTGGGCTTTCTTTCCCCTTTCTTTGGGCTTTCTTTCCCCTTTCTTTGTGCTTTCTTTCCCATTTCTTTGGGCTTTCTTTCCCCTTTCTTTGGGCTTTCTTTCCCCTTTCTTTGGGCTTTCTTTCCCCTTTCTTTGGGCTGTCATTCCCCTTTCTTTGGGCTTTCTTTCCCCTTTCTTTGGCTTTCTTTCCCCTTTCTTTGGCCTTTCTTTGGCCTTTCTTTGGGCTTTCTTTGGGCTTTCTTTGGGCTTACTGTGGGCTTTCTTTGGGCTTTCTTTGGGCTTTCTTTGGGCTTTCTTTGGGCTTTCTTTCCCTTTCTTTGGGCTTTCTTTGGGATTTCTTTCCACTTTCTTTGGCCTTTCTTTGGGCTTTCTTTGGGCTTTCTTTCACCTTTCTTTGGGCTTTCTTTGGGCTTTCTTTCCCTTTTCTTTGGGGTTTCTTTGGGCTTTCTTTGGGCTTTCTTTGGGCTTTCTTTGGGCTTACTGTGGGCTTTCTTTGGGCTTTCTTGGGCTTTCTTTGGGCTTTCTTTGGGCTTTCTTTCCCCTTTCTTTGGCTTTCTTTGGGTTTTCTTTCCACTTTCTTTGGGCTTTCTTTGGGCTTTCTTTGGGCTTTCTTTGGGCTTTCTTTCCCCTTTCTTTGGGCTTTCTTTGGGCTTTCTTTCCCCTTTCTTTGGCTTTCTTTCCCCTTTCTTTGGGCTTTCTTTGGGCTTTCTTTGGGCTTTCTGTGGGCTTTCTTTGGGCTTTCTTTGGGTTTTCTTTGGGCTTTCTTTCCCCTTTCTTTGGGCTTTCTTTGGGCTTTCTTTCCCCTTTCTTTGGGCTTTCTTTGGGCTTTCTTTCCCTTTCTTTGGGCTTACTTTGGGCTTTCTTTCCCCTTTCTTTCGGCTTTCTTTGGGCTTTCTTTCCCCTTTCTTTGGGCTTTCTTTGGGCTTTCTTTCCCCTTTCTTTGGGCTTTCTTTGGGCTTCCTTTGGGCTTTCTTTCCCATTTATTTGGGCTTTCTTATCCCTTTCTTTGGGCTTTCTTTGGGCTTTCTTTCCCCTTTCTTTGGGCTTTCTTTCCCCTTTCTTTGGGCTTTCTTTGGGTTTTCTTTCCTCTTTCTTTGGGCTTTGTTTCCCCTTTCTTTGGGCTTTCTTTGGGCTTTCTTTCCCCTTTCTTTGGGCTTTCTTTCCCCTTTCTTTGGGCTTTCTTTGGGCTTTCTTTCCCCTTTCTTTGGGCTTTGTTTCCCCTTTCTTTAGGCTTTCTTTAGGCTTTCTTTAGGATTTCTTTGGGCTTTCTTTCCGCTTTCTTTGGGCTTTCTTTGGGCTTTCTTCCCTTTTCTTTGGGCTTTCTTTCCCCTTTCTTTGGGCTTTCTTTGGGCTTTCTTTCCCCTTTCTTTGGCTTTCTTTCCCCTTTCTTTGGGCTTTCTTTCCCCTTTCTTTGGGCTTTCTTTCCCCTTTCTTTGGGCTTTCTTTCCCTTTTCTCTGGGCTTTCTCTGGGCTTTCTTTGGGTTTTCTTTGGGCTCTCTCTGGTCTTTCTTTCCCCTTTCTTTGGGCTTTCTTTCCCCTTTCTTTGGGCTTTCTTTGGGCTTTCTTTCCCCTTTCTTTGGGCTTTCTTTCCCCTTTCTTGGGCTTTCTTTCCCCTTTCTTTGGGCTTTCTTTCCCCTTTCTGTGGGCTTTCTTTGGGCTTTCTTTGGGCTTTCCTTGGGCTTTCTTTCCCCTTTCTTGGGCTTTCTTTGGGCCTTCTTTCCCCTTTCTTTGGGCTTTCTTTCCCCTTTCTTTGGGCTTTCTTTGGCCTTTCTTTGGGCTTTCTTTGGGCTTTCTTTGGGCTTTCTTTCCTCTTTCTTTCCACTTTCTTTGGGCTTTCTTTGGGCTTTCTTTGAGCTTTCTTTGGGCTTTCTTTTGGCTTTCTTTCCCTTTCTTTGGGCTTTCTTTGGGCATTCTTTCCCCTTTCTTTGGGCTTTCTTTCCCCTTTCTTTGGGCTTTCTTTGGGCTTTCTTTGGGCTTTCTTTCCCCCTTTCTTTGGCTTTCTTTGTTCTTTCTTTGGGCTTTCTTTGGGATTTCATTCCCCTTTCTTTGGGCATTCTTTGGGCTTTCTTTCCCCTTTCTTTGGGCTTTCTTTCCCCCTTTCTTTCCCCTTTCTTTGGGCTTTCTTTGGGCTTTCTTTCCCCTTTCTTTGGGCTTTCTATCCCCTTTCTTTGGGCTTCCTTTCCCCTTTCTTTGGGCTTTCTTTGGGCTTTCTTTCCCCTTTCTTTGGGCTTTCTTTCCCCTTTCTTTGGGCTTTCTTTCCCCTTTCTTTGGGCTTTCTTTGCGCTTTCTTTCCCCTTTCTTTGGGCTTTCTTTGGGCTTTCTTTCCTCTTTCTTTGGGCTTTGTTTCCCCTTTCTTTGGGCTTTCTTTCCCCTTTCTTTGGGCTGTCTTTCTCCTTTCTTTGGGCTTTCTTTCCCCTTTCTTTGGGCTTTCTTTCCCCTTTCTTTGGGCTTTCTTTCCCCTATCTTTGGGCTTTCTTTCCCTTTCTTTGGGGCTTTCTTTCCCCTTTCTTTGGCTTTCCTTGGGCTTTCTTTGGGCTTTCTTTGGGTTTTCTTTCCCCTTTCTTTCCAATTTCTTTGGGCTTTCTTTCCCCTTTCTTTGGGCTTTCTTTCCTCTTTCTTTGGGCTGTCATTCCCCTTTCTTTGGGCTTTCTTTCCCCTTTATTTGGTCTTTCTTTGGGCTGTCTTTCCCCCTTTCTTTGGGCTTTCTTTCCCCTTTCTTTGGGCTTTCTTTCCTCTTTCTTTGGGCTTTCTTTCCCCTTTCTTTGGGCTTTCTTTCCTCTTTCTTTGGGCTGTCATTCCCCTTTCTTTGGGCTTTCTTTCCCCTTTCTTTGGGCTTTCTTTGGGTTTTCTTTCCTCTTTCTTTGGGCTTTCTTTCCCCTTTCTTTGGCTTTCTTTGGGCTTTCTTTCCCCTTTCTTTGGCTTTCTTTCCCCTTTCTTTGGGCTTTCTTTCCCCTTTCTTTGGGCTTTCTTTGGGCTTTATTTCCCCTTTCTTTGGGCTTTGTTTCCCCTTTCTTTAGGCTTTCTTTAGGCTTTCTTTAGGCTTTCTTTGGGCTTTCTTTGGGCTTTCTTTCCCCTTTTTTTCCACTTTCTTTGGGCTTTCTTTGGGCTTTCTTTCCCCTTTCTTTGGGCTTTCTTTCCCCTTTCTTTGGGCTTTCTTTCCCCTTTTTTTGGGCTTTCTTTCCCCCTTTCTTTGGGCTTTCTTTCCCTTTTCTTTGGGGTTTCTTTGGGCTTTCTTTCCCCTTTCTTTCCCCTTTCTTTGGGCTTTGTTTCCCCATTCTTTGGGCTTTCTTTCCCCTTTCTTTGGGCTTTCTTTGGGCTTTCTTTCCCTTTCTTTGGGCTTTCTTTCCCCTTTCTTTCCCCTTTCTTTGGGCTTTCTTTGGGCTTTCTTTCCCCTTTCTTTGGGGCTTTCTTTCCCCTTTCATTGGGCTTTCTTTGGGCTTTCTTTCCCCTTTCTTTGGGCTTTCTTTCCCTTTTCTTTACCGTTTCTTTGGGCTTTCTTTGGGCTTTCTTTCCCCTTTCTTTGGGCTTTATTTGGGCTTTCTTTCCCTTTCTTTGGGCTTCTCTTTCCCCTTTCTTTCCCCTTTCTTTGGGCTTTCTTTGGGCTTTCTTTCACCTTTCTTTGGGCTTTCTTTCCCCTTTCTTTGGGCTTTCTTTCCCCTTTCTTTGGGCTTTCTTTCCCCTTTCTTTGGGCTTTCTTTCCCCTTTCTTTGGGCTGTCATTCCCCTTTCTTTGGGCTTTCTTTCCCCTTTCTTTGGGCTGTCATTCCCCTTCCTTTGGGCTTTCTTTCCCCTTTCTTTCGGCTTTCCTTGGGCTTTCTTTGGGCTTTCTTGGGCTTTCTTTCCCCTTTCTTTGGGCTTTCTTTGGGCTTTCTTTCCCCTTTCTTTGGGCTTTCTTTGGTCTTTCTTTCCCCTTTCTTTGGGCTTTATTTGGGCTTTCTTTCCCCCTTTCTTTGGCTTTCTTTCCCCTTTCTTTCCCCTTTTCTTTGGGCTTTCTTTGGGCTTTCTTTGGGCTTTCTTTCACCTTTCTTTGGGCTTTCTTTCCCCTTTCTTTGGCTTTCTTTCACCTTTCTTTAGGCTTTCTTTCCCCTTTCTTTGGGCTTTCTTTCCCCTTTCTTTGGCTGTCATTCCCCAACCTTTGGGCTTTCTTTCCCCTTTCTTTGGGCTTTCTTTCCCCTTTCTTTGGGCTTTCTTTCCCCTTTCTTTGGGCTTTCTTTCCCCTTTCTTTGGGCTGTCATTCCCCTTCCTTTGGGCTTTCTTTCCCCTTTCTTTGGGCTTTCCTTGGGCTTTCTTTGGGCTTTCTTTGGGCTTTCTTTCCCCTTTCTTTCCACTTTCTTTGGGCTTTCTTTGGGCTTTCTTTCCCCTTTCTTTGGGCTTTCTTTCCCCTTTCTTTGTGCTTTCTTTCCCATTTCTTTGGGCTTTCTTTCCCCTTTCTTTGGGCTTTCTTTCCCCTTTCTTTGGGCTTTCTTTCCCCTTTCTTTGGGCTGTCATTCCCCTTTCTTTGGGCTTTCTTTCCCCTTTCTTTGGGCTTTCTTTCCCCTTTCTTTGGCCTTTCTTTGGCCTTTCTTTGGGCTTTCTTTGGGCTTTCTTTGGGCTTACTGTGGGCTTTCTTTGGGCTTTCTTTGGGCTTTCTTTGGCTTTCTTTGGGCTTTCTTTCCCCTTTCTTTGGGCTTTCTTTGGGCTTTCTTTCCCCTTTCTTTGGGCTTACTTTGGGCTTTCTTTCCCCTTTCTTTGGGCTTTCTTTGGGCTTTCTTTCCCCTTTCTTTGGGCTTTCTTTGGGCTTTCTTTCCCCTTTCTTTGGGCTTTCTTTGGGCTTTCTTTGGGCTTTCTTTCCCATTTATTTGGGCTTTCTTATCCCTTTCTTTGGGCTTTCTTTGGGCTTTCTTTCCCCTTTCTTTGGGCTTTCTTTCCCCTTTCTTTGGCTTTCTTTGGGTTTTCTTTCCTCTTTCTTTGGGCTTTGTTTCCCCTTTCTTTGGGCTTTCTTTGGGCTTTCTTTCCCCTTTCTTTGGGCTTTCTTTCCCCTTTCTTTGGGCTTTCTTTGGGCTTTCTTCCCCTTTCTTTGGGCTTTGTTTCCCCTTTCTTTAGGCTTTCTTTAGGCTTTCTTTAGGATTTCTTTGGGCTTTCTTCCGCTTTCTTTGGGCTTTCTTTGGCTTCTTTCCTTTTCTTTGGGCTTTCTTTCCCCTTTCTTTGGGCTTTCTTTGGGCTTTCTTCTCCCTTTCTTTGGGCTTTCTTTCCCCTTTCTTTGGGCTTTCTTTCCCCTTTCTTTGGGCTTTCTTTCCCCTTTCTTTGGGCTTTCTTTCCCTTTTCTCTGGGCTTTCTCTGGGCTTTCTTTGGGTTTTCTTTGGGCTCTCTCTGGTCTTTCTTTCCCCTTTCTTTGGGCTTTCTTTCCCCTTTCTTTGGGCTTTCTTTGGGCTTTCTTTCCCCTTTCTTTGGGCTTTCTTTCCCCCTTTCTTTGGGCTTTATTTCCCCTTTCTTTGGGCTTTCTTTCCCTTTCTGTGGGCTTTCTTTGGGCTTTCTTTGGGCTTTCCTTGGCTTTCTTTCCCCTTTCTTTGGGCTTTCTTTGGGCCTTCTTTCCCCTTTCTTTGGCTTTCTTTCCCCTTTCTTTGGGCTTTCTTTGCCTTTCTTGGGCTTTCTTTGGGCTTTCTTTGGGCTTTCTTTCCTCTTTCTTTCCACTTTCTTTGGGCTTTCTTTGGGCTTTCTTTGAGCTTTCTTTGGCTTTCTTTTGGCTTTCTTTCCCCTTTCTTTGGGCTTTCTTTGGCTTTCTTTCCCCTTTCTTTGGGCTTTCTTTCCCCTTTCTTTGGGCTTTCTTTGGGCTTTCTTTGGGCTTTCTTTCCCCTTTCTTTGGCTTTCTTTGGTCTTTCTTTGGGCTTTCTTTGGGATTTCATTCCCCTTTCTTTGGGCATTCTTTGGGCTTTCTTTCCCCTTTCTTTGGGCTTTCTTTCCCCTTTCTTTCCCCTTTCTTTGGGCTTTCTTTGGGCTTTCTTTCCCCTTTCTTTGGGCTTTCTATCCCCTTTATTTGGGCTTCATTTCCCCTTTCTTGGGCTTTCTTTGGGCTTTCTTTCCCCTTTCTTTGGGCTTTCTTTCCCCTTTCTTTGGGCTTTCTTTCCCCTTTCTTTGGGCTTTCTTTGCGCTTTCTTTCCCCTTTCTTTGGGCTTTCTTTGGGCTTTCTTTCCTCTTTCTTTGGGCTTTGTTTCCCCTTTCTTTGGGCTTTCTTTCCCCTTTCTTTGGGCTGTCTTTCTCCTTTCTTTGGGCTTTCTTTCCCCTTTCTTGGGCTTTCTTTCCCCTTTCTTTGGGCTTTCTTTCCCCTATCTTTGGGCTTTCTTTCCCCTTTCTTTGGGCTTTCTTTCCCCTTTCTTTGGGCTTTCCTTGGGCTTTCTTTGGGCTTTCTTTGGGTTTTCTTTCCCCTTTCTTTCCAATTTCTTTGGGCTTTCTTTCCCCTTTCTTTGGGCTTTCTTTCCTCTTTCTTTGGGCTGTCATTCCCCTTTCTTTGGGCTTTCTTTCCCCTTTATTTGGGCTTTCTTTGGGCTGTCTTTCCCCTTTCTTTGGGCTTTCTTTCCCCTTTCTTTGGGCTTTCTTTCCTCTTTCTTTGGGCTTTCTTTCCCCTTTCTTTGGGCTTTCTTTCCTCTTTCTTTGGGCTGTCATTCCCCTTTCTTTGGGCTTTCTTTCCCCTTTCTTTGGGCTTTCTTTGGGTTTTCTTTCCTCTTTCTTTGGGCTTTGTTTCCCCTTTCTTTGGGCTTTCTTTGGGCTTTCTTTCCCCTTTCTTTGGGCTTTCTTTCCCCTTTCTTTGGGCTTTCTTTGGGCTTTCTTTCCCCTTTCTTTGGGCTTTCTTTCCCCTTTCTTGGCTTTCTTTCCCCTTTCTTTGGGCTTTCTTTGGGTTTTATTTCCCCTTTCTTTGGGCTTTGTTTCCCCTTTCTTTAGGCTTTCTTTAGGCTTTCTTTAGGCTTTCTTTGGGCGTTCTTTCCGCTTTCTTTGGGCTTTCTTTGCGCTTTCTTTCCCTTTTCTTTGGGCTTTCTTTCCCCTTTCTTTGGGGCTTTCTTTGGGCTTTCTTTCCCCTTTCTTTAGGCTTTCTTTCCCCTTTCTTTGGGCTTTCTTTACCCTTTCTTTGGGCTTTCTTTCCCTTTTCTCTGGGCTTTCTTTGGGCTTTCTTTGGGTTTTCTTTGGGCTCTCTCTAGTCTTTCTTTCCCCTTTCTTTGGGCTTTCTTTCCCTTTCTTTGGGCTTTCTTTGGGCTTTCTTTCCCCTTTCTTTGGGCTTTCTTTCCCCTTTCTTTGGGCTTTCTTTCCCCTTTCTGTGGGCTTTCTTTGGGCTTTCTTTGGGCATTCTTTGGGCTTTCTTTCCCCTTTCTTTGGGCTTTCTTTGGGCTTTCTTTCCCCTTTCTTTGGGCTTTCTTTGGGCTTTCTTTCCCCTTTCTTTGGGCTTTCTATCCCCCTTTCTTTGGGCTTCCTTTCCCCTTTCTTTGGGCTTTCTTTGGGCTTTCTTTCCCCTTTCTTTGGGCTTTCTTTCCCCTTTCTTTGGCTTTCTTTCCCCTTTCTTTGGGCTTTCTTTGCGCTTTCTTTCCCCTTTCTTTGGGCTTTCTTTGGGCTTTCTTTGGGCTTTCTTTCCTCTTTCTTTGGGCTTTGTTTCCCCTTTCTTTGGGCTTTCTTTCCCCTTTCTTTGGGCTGTCTTTCCCCTTTCTTTGGCTTTCTTTCCCTTTCTTTGGGCTTTCTTTCCCCTTTCTTTGGGCTTTCTTTCCCCTTTCTTTGGGCTTTCTTTCCCCTTTCTTTGGGCTTTCCTTGGGCTTTCTTTGGGCTTTCTTTGGGTTTTCTTTCCCCTTTCTTTCCACTTTCTTTGGGCTTTCTTTGGGCTTTCTTTGGTCTTCCTTTCCCCTTTCTTTGGGCTTTTCTTTCCCCTTTCTTTGGGCTTTCTTTCCCCTTTCTTGGGCTTTCTTTCCCCTTTCTTTGGGCTTTCTTTCCTCTTTCTTTGGGCTGTCATTCCCCCTTTCTTTGGGCTTTCTTTCCCCTTTATTTGGGCTTTCTTTGGGCTGTCTTTCCCTTTTCTTTGGGCTTTCTTTCCCCTTTCTTTGGGCTGTCTTTCCCCTTTCTTTGGGCTTTCTTTCCCCTTTCTTTGGGCTTTCTTTCCTCTTTCTTTGGGCTTTCTTTCCCCTTTATTTGGGCTTTCTTTCCTCTTTCTTTGGGCTGTCATTCCCCTTTCTTTGGGCTTTCTTTCCCCCTTTCTTTGGGCTTTTTTTGGGCTTTCTTTCCACTTTCTTTGGGCTTTCTTTCCCTTTTCTTTGGGCTTTCTTTGGGCTTTCTTTGGGCTTTCTTTGGGCTTTCTTTGGCTTTCTTTCCCCTTTCTTTGGGCTTTCTTTCCTCTTTCTTTGGGCTTTCTTTCCCTTTCTTTGGGCTTTCTTTCCCCTTTCTTTGGGCTTTCTTTCCCCTTTTCTTGGGCTTTCTTTGGGCTGTCTTTCCCCTTTCTTTGGGCTTTCTTTCCCCTTTCTTTGGGCTTTCTTTCCCCTTTCCTTGGGCTTTCTTTCCCCTTTCTTTGGGCTTTCTTTGGGCTTTCTTGGGCTTTCTTTGGGCTTTCTTTCCCCTTTCTTTCCCCTTTCTTTGGGCTTTCTTTGGGCTTTCTTTGGGCTTTCTTTGGACTTTCTTTGGGCTTTCTTTCCCATTTCTTTGGCTTTCTTTGGGCTTTCTTCCCCCTTTCTTTGGGCTTTCTTTCCCCTTTCTTTGGCTTTATTTTCCCTTTCTTTGGGCTTTCTTTCCCCTTTCCTTGGGCTTTCTTTCCCCTTTCTTTGGGCTTTCTTTCCCTTTTCTTTGGGGTTTCTTTGGGCTTTCTTTCACCTTTCTTTCCCATTTCTTTGGGCTTTCTTTCCCCTTTCTTTCCCCTTTGTTTGGGCTTTGTTTCCCCATTATTTGGGCTTTCTTTCCCCTTTCTTTGGCTTTCTTTGGGCTTTCTTTCCCCTTTCTTTGGGCTTTCTTTCCCCTTTCTTTCCCCTTTCTTTGGGCTTTCTTAGGGCTTTCTTTCCCCTTTCTTTGGGCTTTCTTTGGGCTTTCTTTCCCCTTTCTTTGGGCTTTCTTTCCCCTTTCTTCCCCTTTCTTTGGGCTTTCTTTGGGCTTTCTTTGGGCTTTCTTTGGGCTTTCTTTCCCCTTTCTTTGGGCTTTCTTTGGGCTTTCTTTGGGCTTTCTTTCACCTTTCTTTGGGCTTTCTTTCCCCTTTCTTTGGGCTTCCTTTCCCCTTTCTTTGGGCTTTCTTTGGGCTTTCTATCCCCTTTCTTTGGGCTTTCTTCCCCTTTCTTTGGGCTGTCATTCCCCTTCCTTTGGGCTTTCTTTCCCCTTTCTTTGGGCTTTCCTTGAGCTTTCTTTGGGCTTTCTTGGGCTTTCTTTCCCCTTTCTTTCCACTTTCTTTGGGCTTTCTTTGTGCTTTCTTTCCCCTTTCTTTGGCTTTCTTTCCCCTTTCTTTGGGCTTTCTTTCCCCTTTCTTTGGGCTTTCTTTCCCCTTTCTTTGGGCTTTCTTTCCCCTTTCTTTTGGCTGTCATTCCCCTTTCTTTGGGCTTTCTTTCCCCTTTCTTTGGGCTTTCTTTCCCCTTTCTTTGGCCTTTCTTTGGGCTTACTGTGGGCTTTCTTTGGGCTTTCTTTGGGCTTTCTTTGGGCTTTTTTTGGGCTTTCTTTCCCCTTTCTTTGGGCTTTCTTTCCCCTTTCTTTGGGCTTTCTTTGGGCTTTCTTTGGGCTTTCTTTCCCCTTTCTTTGGGCTTTCTTTGGGCTTTCTTTCCCCTTTCTTTGGGCTTTCTTTCCCCTTTCTTTGGGCTTTCTTTCCCCTTTCTGTGGGCTTTCTTTGGGCTTTCTTGGGCTTTCTTTGGGTTTTCTTTGGGCTTTCTTTCCCCTTTCTTTGGGCTTTCTTTGGGCTTTCTTTCCCCTTCCTTTGGGCTTTCTTTGGTCTTTCTTTCCCCTTTCTTGGGCTTTCTTTCCCCTTTCTTTGGGCTTTCTTTGGGTTTTCTTTCCTCTTTCTTTGGGCTTTGTTTCCCCTTTCTTTGGGCTTTCTTTGGGCTTTCTTTCCCCTTTCTTTGGGCTTTCTTTCCCCTTTCTTTGGGCTTTCTTTGGGCTTTCTTTCCCCTTTCTTTGGGCTTTCTTTCCCCTTTCTTTGGGCTTTCTTTCCCCCTTCTTTGGGCTTTTTTGGGCTTTATTTCCCCTTTCTTTGGGCTTTGTTTCCCCTTTCTTTAGGCTTTCTTTAGGCTTTCTTTAGGCTTTCTTTGGGCTTTCTTTCCGCTTTCTTTGGGCTTTCTTTGCGCTTTCTTTCCCTTTTCTTTGGGCTTTCTTTCCCCTTTCTTTGGGCTTTCTTTGGGCTTTCTTTCCCCTTTCTTTAGGCTTTCTTTCCCCTTTCTTTGGGCTTTCTTTCCCCTTTCTTTGGGCTTTCTTTCCCTTTTCTCTGGGCTTTCTTTGGGCTTTCTTTGGGTTTTCTTTGGGCTCTCTCTAGTCTTTCTTTCCCCTTTCTTTGGGCTTTCTTTCCCCTTTCTTTGGGCTTTCTTTGGGCTTTCTTTCCCCTTTCTTTGGGCTTTCTTTCCCCTTTCTTTGGGCTTTCTTTCCGCTTTCTGTGGGCTTTCTTTGGGCTTTCTTTGGGCTTTCCTTGGTTTTCTTTCCCCTTTCTTTGGGCTTTCTTTGGGCTTTCTTTCCCCTTTCTTTGGGCTTTCTTTGGGCTTTCTTTGGGCTTTCTTTGGGCTTTCATTCCCCTTTCTTTGGGCATTCTTTGGGCTTTCTTTCCCCTTTCTTTGGGCTTTCTTTGGGCTTTCTTCCCCTTTCTTTGGGCTTTCTTTGGGCTTTCTTTCCCCTTTCTTTGGGCTTTCTATCCCCTTTCTTTGGGCTTCCTTTCCCCTTTCTTTGGGCTTTCTTTGGGCTTTCTTTCCCCTTTCTTTGGGCTTTCTTTCCCCTTTCTTTGGGCTTTCTTTCCCCTTTCTTTGGGCTTTCTTTGCGCTTTCTTTCCCCTTTCTTTGGGCTTTCTTTTCGCTTTCTTTGGGCTTTCTTTCCTCTTTCTTTGGGCTTTGTTTCCCCTTTCTTTGGGCTTTCTTTCCCTTTTCTTTGGGCTGTCTTTCCCCTTTCTTTGGGCTTTCTTTCCCCTTTCTTTGGGCTTTCTTTCCCCATTCTTTGGGCTTTCTTTCCCCTTTCTTTGGGCTGTCATTCCCCTTTCTTTGGGCTTTCTTTCCCCTTTCTTTGGGCTTCCCTTGGGCTTTCTTTGGCTTTCTTTCCCCTTTCTTTGGGCTTTCTTTCCCCCTTTCTTTGGGCTTTCTTTCCCATTTCTTTGGGCTTTATTTCCCCTTTCTTTGGGCTTTCTTTCCCCTTTCTTTGGGCTGTCATTCCCCTTTCTTTGGGCTTTCTTTCCCTTTTCTTTGGGCTTTCTTTCCCCTTTCTTTGGCCTTTCTTTGGGCTTTCTTTGGGCTTTCTTTGAGGTTTCTTTGGGCTTACTGTGGGCTTTCTTCGGGCTTTCTTTGGGCTTTCTTTGGGCTTTCTTTCCCCTTTCTTTGGGCTTTCTTTGGGCTTTCTTTCCCCTTTCTTTGGGCTTTCTTTGGGCTTTCTTTCCCCTTTCTTTGGGCTTTCTTTCCCCTTTCTTTGGGCTTTCTGTGGGCTTTCTTTGGGCTTTCTTTGGGTTTTCTTTGGGCTATCTTTCCCCTTTCTTTGGGCTTTCTTTCCCCTTTCTTTGGGCTTTCTTTGGGCTTTCTTTCCCCTTTCTTTGGGCTTTCTTTGGGCTTTCTTTGGGCTTTCTTTGGGCTTTCTTTCCCCTTTCTTTGGGCTTTCTATCCCCTTTCTTTGGGCTTCCTTTCCCCTTTCTTTGGGCTTTCTTTGGGCGTTCTTTCCCCTTTCTTTGGGCTTTCTTTCCCCTTTCTTTGGGCTTTCTTTGGGCTTTCTTTGGGCTTTCTTTCCCCTTTCTTTGGGCTTTCTTTGGGCTTTCTTTCCCCTTTCTTTGGGCTTTCTTTCCCTTTCTTTGGGCTTTCTTTCCCCTTTCTGTGGGCTTTCTTTGGGCTTTCTTTCCCTTCCTTTGGGCTTTCTTTGGGCTTTCTTTCCCCTTTCTTTGGGCTTTCTTTCCCCTTTCTTTGGGCTTTCTTTGGGTTTTCTTTCCTCTTTCTTTGGGCTTTGTTTCCCCTTTCTTTGGGCTTTCTTTGGGCTTTCTTTCCACTTTCTTTGGGCTTTCTTTCCCCTTTCTTTGGGCTTTCTTTGGGCTTTCTTTCCCCTTTCTTTGGGCTTTTTTTGGGCTTTATTTCCCCTTTCTTTGGGCTTTCTTTCCCCTTTCTTTGGGCTTTTTTTGGGCTTTATTTCCCCTTTCTTTGGGCTTTGTTTCCCCTTTCTTTAGGCTTTCTTTAGGCTTTCTTTAGGCTTTCTTTGGGCTTTCTTTCCGCTTTCTTTGGGCTTTCTTTGCGCTTTCTTTCCCTTTTCTTTGGGCTTTCTTTCCCCTTTCTTTGGGCTTTCTTTGGGCTTTCTTTCCCCTTTCTTCAGGCTTTCTTTCCCCTTTCTTTGGGCTTTCTTTCCCCTTTCTTTGGGCTTTCTTTCCCTTTTCTCTGGGCTTTCTTTGGGCTTTCTTTGGGTTTTCTTTGGGCTCTCTCTAGTCTTTCTTTCCCCTTTCTTTGGGCTTTCTTTCCCCTTTCTTTGGGCTTTCTTTGGGCTTTCTTTCCCCTTTCTTTGGGCTTTCTTTCCCCTTTCTTTGGGCTTTCTTTCCCCTTTCTGTGGGCTTTCTTTGGGCTTTCTTTGGGCTTTCCTTGGGTTTTCTTTCCCCTTTCTTTGGGCTTTCTTTCCCCTTTCTTTGAGCTTTCTTTGGGCTTTCTTTCCCCTTTCTTTGGGCTTTCTTTTCGCTTTCTTTGGGCTTTCTTTCCCCTTTCTTGGGCTTTCTTTGGGCTTTCTTTCCCCTTTCTTTGGGCTTTCTTTGGGCTTTCTTTGGGCTTTCTTTGGGGCTTTCTTTGGGCTTTCATTCCCCTTTCTTTGGGCATTCTTTGGGCTTTCTTTCCCCTTTCTTTGGGCTTTCTTTGGGCTTTCTTTCCCCTTTCTTTGGGCTTTCTTTCCCTTTCTTTGGGCTTTCTTCCCCTTTCTGTGGGCTTTCTTTGGGCTTTCTTTGGGCTTTCCTTGGGTTTTCTTTCCCCTTTCTTTGGGCTTTCTTTGGGCTTCTTTCCCCTTTCTTTGAGCTTTCTTTGGGCTTTCTTTCCCCTTTCTTTGGGCTTTCTTTTCGCTTTCTTTGGGCTTTCTTTCCCCTTTCTTTGGGCTTTCTTTGGGCTTTCTTTCCCCTTTCTTTGGGCTTTCTTTGGCTTTCTTTGGGCTTTCTTTGGGCTTTCATTCCCCTTTCTTTGGGCATTCTTTGGGCTTTCTTTCCCTTTCTTTGGGCTTTCTTTGGGCTTTCTTTCCCCTTTCTTTGGGCTTTCTTTGGGCTTTCTTTCCCCTTTCTTTGGGCTTTCTATCCCCTTTCTTTGGGCTTCCTTTCCCCTTTCTTTGGGCTTTCTTTGGGCTTTCTTTCCCCTTTCTTTGGGCTTTCTTTCCTCTTTCTTTGGGCTTTGTTTCCCCTTTCTTTGGGCTTTCTTTCCCTTTTCTTTGGGCTGTCTTTCCCCTTTCTTTGGGCTTTCTTTCCCCTTTCTTTGGGCTTTCTTTCCCCTTTCTTTGGGCTTTCTTTCCCCTTTCTTTGGGCTTTCTTTCCCCTTTCTTTGGGCTGTCATTCCCCATTCTTTGGGCTTTCTTTCCCTTTTCTTAGGGCTTTCTTTCCCCTTTCTTTGGCCTTTCTTTGGGCTTTCTTTGGGCTTTCTTTGGGGTTTCTTTGGGCTTACTGTGGGCTTTCTTCGGGCTTTCTTTGGGCTTTCTTTGGGCTTTCTTTCCCCTTTCTTTGGGCTTTCTTTGGGCTTTCTTTCCCCTTTCTTTGGGCTTTCTTTGGGCTTTCTTTCCCCTTTCTTTGGGCTTTCTTTCCCCTTTCTTTGGGCTTTCTGTGGGCTTTCTTTGGGCTTTCTTTGGGTTTTCTTTGGGCTATCTTTCCCCTTTCTTTGGGCTTTCTTTCCCCTTTCTTTGGGCTTTCTTTGGCTTTCTTTCCCCTTTCTTTGGGCTTTCTTTGGGCTTTCTTTGGGCTTTCTTTGGGCTTTCATTCCCCTTTCTTTGGGCATTCTTTGGGCTTTCTTTCCCCTTTCTTTGGGCTTTCTTTGGGCTTTCTTTCCCCTTTCTTTGGGCTTTCTTTGGGCTTTCTTTCCCCTTTCTTTGGGCTTTCTATCCCCTTTCTTTGGGCTTCCTTTCCCCTTTCTTTGGGCTTTCTTTGGGCTTTCTTTCCCCTTTCTTTGGGCTTTCTTTCCCCTTTCTTTGGACTTTCTTTCCCCTTTCTTTGGGCTTTCTTTGCGCTTTCTTTCCCCTTTCATTGGGCTTTCTTTTCGCTTTCTTTGGGCTTTCTTTCCTCTTTCTTTGGGCTTTGTTTCCCCTTTCTTTGGGCTTTCTTTCCCTTTTCTTTGGGCTGTCTTTCCCCTTTCTTTGGGCTTTCTTTCCCCTTTCTTTGGGCTTTCTTTCCCCTTTCTTTGGGCTTTCTTTCCCCTTTCTTTGGGCTGTCATTCCCCTTTCTTTGGGCTTTCTTTCCCCTTTCTTTGGGCTTCCCTTGGGCTTTCTTTGGGCTTTCTTTCCCCTTTCTTTGGGCTTTCTTTCCCCTTTCTTTGGGCTTTCTTTCCCATTTCTTTGGGCTTTCTTTCCCCTTTCTTTGGGCTTTCTTTCCCCTTTCTTTGGGCTGTCATTCCCCTTTCTTTGGGCTTTCTTTCCCTTTTCTTTGGGCTTTCTTTCCCCTTTCTTTGGCCTTTCTTTGGGCTTTCTTTGGGCTTTCTTTGGGGTTTCTTTGGGCTTACTGTGGGCTTTCTTCGGGCTTTCTTTGGGCTTTCTTTGGGCTTTCTTTCCCCTTTCTTTGGGCTTTCTTTGGGCTTTCTTTCCCCTTTCTTTGGGCTTTCTTTGGGCTTTCTTTCCCCTTTCTTTGGGCTTTCTTTCCCCTTTCTTTGGGCTTTCTGTGGGCTTTCTTTGGGCTTTCTTTGGGTTTTCTTTGGGCTATCTTTCCCCTTTCTTTGGGCTTTCTTTCCCCTTTCTTTGGGCTTTCTTTGGGCTTTCTTTTCCCTTTCTTTGGGCTTTCTTTGGGCTTTCTTTGGGCTGTCTTTCCCCTTTCTTTGGGCTTTCTTTCCCCTTTCTTTGGGCTTCCTTTCCCCTTTCTTTGGGCTTTCTTTGGGCGTTCTTTCCCCTTTCTTTGGGCTTTCTTTCCCCTTTCTTTGGGCTTTCTTTGGGCTTTCTTTGGGCTTTCTTTCCCCTTTCTTTGGGCTTTCTTTGGGCTTTCTTTCCCCTTTCTTTGGGCTTTCTTTCCCCTTTCTTTGGGCTTTCTTTCCCCTTTCTGTGGGCTTTCTTTGGGCTTTCTTTGGGCTTTCTTTGGGTTTTCTTTGGGCTTTCTTTCCCCTTTCTTTGGGCTTTCTTTGGGCTTTCTTTCCCCTTCCTTTGGGCTTTCTTTGGGCTTTCTTTCCCCTTTCTTTGGGCTTTCTTTCCCCTTTCTTTGGGCTTTCTTTGGGTTTTCTTTCCTCTTTCTTTGGGCTTTGTTTCCCCTTTCTTTGGGCTTTCTTTGGGCTTTCTTTCCCCTTTCTTTGGGCTTTCTTTCCCCTTTCTTTGGGCTTTCTTTGGGCTTTCTTTCCCCTTTCTTTGGGCTTTCTTTCCCCTTTCTTTGGGCTTTCTTTCCCCTTTCTTTGGGCTTTTTTGGGCTTTATTTCCCCTTTCTTTGGGCTTTGTTTCCCTTTCTTTAGGCTTTCTTTAGGCTTTCTTTAGGCTTTCTTTGGGCTTTCTTTCCGCTTTCTTTGGGCTTTCTTTGCGCTTTCTTTCCCTTTTCTTTGGGCTTTCTTTCCCCTTTCTTTGGGCTTTCTTTGGGCTTTCTTTCCCCTTTCTTTAGGCTTTCTTTCCCCTTTCTTTGGGCTTTCTTTCCCCTTTCTTTGGGCTTTCTTTCCCTTTTCTCTGGGCTTTCTTTGGGCTTTCTTTGGGTTTTCTTTGGGCTCTCTCTAGTCTTTCTTTCCCCTTTCTTTGGCTTTCTTTCCCCTTTCTTTGGGCTTTCTTTGGGCTTTCTTTCCCCTTTCTTTGGGCTTTCTTTCCCCTTTCTTTGGGCTTTCTTTCCCCTTTCTGTGGGCTTTCTTTGGGCTTTCTTTCCCCTTTCTTTGGTCTTTCTTTGGGCTTTCTTTGGGCTTTCTTTGGGCTTTCATTCCCCTTTCTTTGGGCATTCTTTGGGCTTTCTTTCCCCTTTCTTTGGGCTTTCTTTGGGCTTTCTTTCCCCTTTCTTTGGGCTTTCTTTGGGCTTTCTTTCCCCTTTCTTTGGGCTTTCTTTTCGCTTTCTTTGGGCTTTCTTTCCCCTTTCTTTGGGCTTTCTTTGGGCTTTCTTTCCCCTTTCTTTGGGCTTTCTTTGGGCTTTCTTTGGGCTTTCTTTGGGCATTCATTCCCCTTTCTTTGGGCATTCTTTGGGCTTTCTTTCCCCTTTCTTTGGGCTTTCCTTGGGTTTTCTTTCCCCTTTCTTTGGGCTTTCTTTGGGCTTTCTTTCCCCTTTCTTTGAGCTTTCTTTGGGCTTTCTTTCCCCTTTCTTTGGGCTTTCTTTTCGCTTTCTTTGGGCTTTCTTTCCCCTTTCTTTGGGCTTTCTTTGGGCTTTCTTTCCCCTTTCTTTGGGCTTTCTTTGGGCTTTCTTTGGGCTTTCTTTGGGCTTTCATTCCCCTTTCTTTGGGCATTCTTTGGGCTTTCTTTCCCCTTTCTTTGGGCTTTCTTTGGGCTTTCTTTCCCCTTTCTTTGGGCTTTCTTTGGGCTTTCTTTCCCCTTTCTTTGGGCTTTCTATCCCCTTTCTTTGGGCTTTCTTTCCCCTTTCTTTGGGCTTCCTTTCCCCTTTCTTTGGACTTTCTTTCCCCTTTCTTTGGGCTTTCTTTTCGCTTTCTTTGGGCTTTCTTTCCTCTTTCTTTGGGCTTTGTTTCCCCTTTCTTTGGGCTTTCTTTCCCTTTTCTTTGGGCTGTCTTTCCCCTTTCTTTGGGCTTCCCTTGGGCTTTCTTTGGGCTTTCTTTCCCCTTTCTTTGGGCTTTCTTTCCCCTTTCTTTGGGCTTTCTTTCCCCTTTCTTTGGGCTGTCATTCCCCATTCTTTGGGCTTTCTTTCCCTTTTCTTTGGGCTTTCTTTCCCCTTTCTTTGGCCTTTCTTTGGGCTTTCTTTGGGCTTTCTTTGGGGTTTCTTTGGGCTTACTGTGGGCTTTCTTCGGGCTTTCTTTGGGATTTCTTTGGGCTTTCTTTCACCTTTCTTTGGGCTTTCTTTGGGCTTTCTTTCCCCTTTCTTTGGGCTTTCTTTGGGCTTTCTTTCCCCTTTCTTTGGGCTTTCTTTCCCCTTTCTTTGGGCTTTCTGTGGGCTTTCTTTGGGCTTTCTTTGGGTTTTCTTTGGGCTATCTTTCCCCTTTCTTTGGGCTTTCTTTCCCCTTTCTTTGGGCTTTCTTTGGGCTTTCTTTCCCCTTTCTTTGGGCTTTCTTTGGCCTTTCTTTGGGCTTTCTTTGGGCTTTCATTCCCCTTTCTTTGGGCATTCTTTGGCTTTCTTTCCCCTTTCTTTGGGCTTTCCTTGGGTTTTCTTTCCCCTTTCTTTGGGCTTTCTTTGGGCTTTCTTTCCCCTTTCTTTGAGCTTTCTTTGGGCTTTCTTTCCCCTTTCTTTGGGCTTTCTTTTCGCTTTCTTTGGGCTTTCTTTCCCCTTTCTTTGGGCTTTCTTTGGGCTTTCTTTCCCCTTTCTTTGGGCTTTCTTTGGGCTTTCTTTGGGCTTTCTTTGGGCTTTCATTCCCCTTTCTTTGGGCATTCTTTGGGCTTTCTTTCCCCTTTCTTTGGGCTTTCTTTGGGCTTTCTTTCCCCTTTCTTTGGGCTTTCTTTGGGCTTTCTTTCCCCTTTCTTTGGGCTTTCTATCCCCTTTCTTTGGGCTTCCTTTCCCCTTTCTTTGGGCTTTCTTTGGGCTTTCTTTCCCCTTTCTTTGGGCTTTCTTTCCCCTTTCTTTGGACTTTCTTTCCCCTTTCTTTGGGCTTTCTTTTCGCTTTCTTTGGGCTTTCTTTCCTCTTTCTTTGGGCTTTGTTTCCCCTTTCTTTGGGCTTTCTTTCCCTTTTCTTTGGGCTGTCTTTCCCCTTTCTTTGGGCTTCCCTTGGGCTTTCTTTGGGCTTTCTTTCCCCTTTCTTTGGGCTTTCTTTCCCTTTCTTTGGGCTTTCTTTCCCATTTCTTTGGGCTTTCTTTCCCCTTTCTTTGGGCTTTCTTTCCCCTTTCTTTGGGCTGTCATTCCCCATTCTTTGGGCTTTCTTTCCCTTTTCTTTGGGCTTTCTTTCCCCTTTCTTTGGCCTTTCTTTGGGCTTTCTTTGGGCTTTCTTTGGGGTTTCTTTGGGCTTACTGTGGGCTTTCTTCGGGCTTTCTTTGGGCTTTCTTTGGGCTTTCTTTCCCCTTTCTTTGGGCTTTCTTTGGGCTTTCTTTCCCCTTTCTTTGGGCTTTCTTTGGGCTTTCTTTCCCCTTTCTTTGGGCTTTCTTTCCCCTTTCTTTGGGCTTTCTGTGGGCTTTTTTTGGGCTTTCTTTGGGTTTTCTTTGGGCTATCTTTCCCCTTTCTTTGGGCTTTCTTTCCCCTTTCTTTGGGCTTTCTTTGGGCTTTCTTTCCCCTTTCTTTGGGCTTTCTTTGGGCTTTCTTTGGGCTTTCTTTGGGCTTTCTTTGGCCTTTCTTTCCCCTTTCTTTGGGCTTTCTATTCCCTTTCTTTGGGCTTCCTTTCCCCTTTCTTTGGGCTTTCTTTGGGCTTTCTTTCCCCTTTCTTTGGGCTTTCTTTCCCCTTTCTTTGGACTTTCTTTCCCCTTTCTTTGGGCTTTCTTTGCGCTTTCTTTCCCCTTTCTTTGGGCTTTCTTTTCGCTTTCTTTGGGCTTTCTTTCCTCTTTCTTTGGGCTTTGTTTCCCCTTTCTTTGGGCTTTCTTTCCCCTTTCTTTGGGCTGTCATTCCCCTTTCTTTGGGCTTTCTTTCCCTTTTCTTTGGGCTTTCTTTCCCCTTTCTTTGGCCTTTCTTTGGGCTTTCTTTGGGCTTTCTTTGGGGTTTCTTTGGGCTTACTGTGGGCTTTCTTCGGGCTTTCTTTGGGCTTTCTTTGGGCTTTCTTTCCCCTTTCTTTGGGCTTTCTTTGGGCTTTCTTTCCCCTTTCTTTGGGCTTTCTTTGGGCTTTCTTTCCCCTTTCTTTGGGCTTTCTTTCCCCTTTCTTTGGGCTTTCTGTGGGCTTTCTTTGGGCTTTCTTTGGGTTTTCTTTGGGCTATCTTTCCCCTTTCTTTGGGCTTTCTTTCCCCTTTCTTTGGGCTTTCTTTGGGCTTTCTTTCCCCTTTCTTTGGGCTTTCTTTGGGCTTTCTTTGGGCTTTCTTTCCCCTTTCTTTGGGCTTTCCATCCCCTTTCTTTGGGCTTCCTTTCCCCTTTCTTTGGGCTTTCTTTGCGCGTTCTTTCCCCTTTCTTTGGGCTTTCTTTCCCGTTTCTTTCACCTTTCTTTGGGCTTTCTTTGGGCTTTCTTTCCCCTTTCTTTGGGCTTTCTTTCCCCTTTCTTTATCCTTTCTTTCCCCTTTCTTTGGGCTGTCATTCCCCTTTCTTTGGGCTGTCATTCCCCTTTCTTTGGGCTTTCTTTCCCTTTCTTTGGGCTTTCCTTGGGCTTTCTTTGGGCTTTCTTTGGGCTTTCTTTCCCCTTTCTTTCCCCTTTCTTTGGGCTTTCTTTCCCCTTTCTTTGGGCTTTCTTTGGGCTTTCTTTGGGCTTTCTTTGGGCTTTCTCTGGGCTTTCTTTCCCCTTTCTTTGGGCTTTCTTTCCCCTTTGATTGGGCTTTCTTTGGGCTTTCTTTCCCCTTTCTTTGGGCTTTCTTTCCCCTTTCTTTGGGCTTTCTTTCCCCTTTCTTTGGGCTTTCTTTCCCCTTTCTTTGGGCTTTCTTCCCCCTTTCTTTGGGCTTTCTTTTCCCTTTCTTTGGGCTTTCTTTCCCCGTTCTTGGTGCTTTCTTTGAGATTTCTTTCCCCTTTCTTTGGGCTTTCTTTCTCCTTTCTTTGGGCTTTCTATCCCCTTTCTTTGGGCTTTCTTTCCCCTTTCCTTGCTTTCCTTGGCCTTTCTTTGGGCTTTCTTTCCCCTTTCTTTGGGCTTTCCTTGGGCTTTCTTTGGGCTTTCTTTCCTCTTTCTTTCCCCTTTCTTTGGGCTTTGTTTCCACTTTCTTTGGGCTTTCTTTGGGCTTTCTTTCCCCTTTCTTTGGGCTTTCTTTCCCCTTTCTTTCCCCTTTCTTTGGGGTTTCTTTGGGCTTTCTTTCCCCTTTCTTTGGGCTTTCTTTCCCTTTCTTTGGCTTTCTTTCCCCTTTCTTTGGGCTTTCTTTTGGCTTTCTTTGGGCTTTCTTTGGGCTTTCTTTCCCCTTTCTTTCCACTTTCTTTGGGCTTTCTTTGGGCTTTCTTTCCCCTTTCTTGGGCTTTCTTTCCCCCTTCTTTGGGGTTTCTTTCTCCTTTCTTTGGGCTTCTTTACCCTTTCTGTGGGCTTTCTTTCCCCTTTCTTTGGGCTTTCTTTCCCCTTTCTTTGGGCTGTCATTCCCCTTTCTTTGGGCTTTCTTTCCCCTTTCTTTGGCCTTTCTTTGGGCTTTCCTTAGGCTTTCTTTAGGCTTTCTTTAGGCTTTCTTTGGGCGTTCTTTCCGCTTTCTTTGGGCTTTCTTTGCGCTTTCTTTCCCTTTTCTTTGGGCTTTCTTTCCCCTTTCTTTGGGCTTTCTTTGGGCTTTCTTTCCCCTTTCTTTAGGCTTTCTTTCCCCTTTCTTTGGGCTTTCTTTCCCTTTCTTTGGGCTTTCTTTCCCTTTTCTCTGGGCTTTCTTTGGGCTTTCTTTGGGTTTTCTTTGGGCTCTCTCTAGTCTTTCTTTCCCCTTTCTTTGGGCTTTCTTTCCCCTTTCTTTGGGCTTTCTTTGGGCTTTCTTTCCCCTTTCTTTGGGCTTTCTTTCCCCTTTCTTTGGGCTTTCTTTCCCCTTTCTGTGGGCTTTCTTTGGGCTTTCTTTGGGCATTCTTTGGGCTTTCTTTCCCCTTTCTTTGGGCTTTCTTTGGGCTTTCTTTCCCCTTTCTTTGGGCTTTCTTTGGGCTTTCTTTCCCCTTTCTTTGGGCTTTCTATCCCCTTTCTTTGGGCTTCCTTTCCCCTTTCTTTGGGCTTTCTTTGGGCTTTCTTTCCCCTTTCTTTGGGCTTTCTTTCCCCTTTCTTTGGGCTTTCTTTCCCCTTTCTTTGGGCTTTCTTTGCGCTTTCTTTCCCCTTTCTTTGGGCTTTCTTGGGCTTTCTTTGGGCTTTCTTTCCTCTTTCTTTGGGCTTTGTTTCCCCTTTCTTTGGGCTTTCTTTCCCTTTCTTTGGGCTGTCTTTCCCCTTTCTTTGGGCTTTCTTTCCCCTTTCTTTGGCCTTTCTTTCCCCTTTCTTTGGGCTTTCTTTCCCCTTTCTTTGGGCTTTCTTTCCCCTTTCTTTGGGCTTTCCTTGGGCTTTCTTTGGGCTTTCTTTGGGTTTTCTTTCCCCTTTCTTTCCACTTTCTTTGGGCTTTCTTTGGGCTTTCTTTGGTCTTCCTTTCCCCTTTCTTTGGGCTTTCTTTCCCCTTTCTTTGGGCTTTCTTTCCCCTTTCTTTGGGCTTTCTTTCCCCTTTCTTTGGGCTTTCTATCCCCTTTCTTTGGGCTTTCTTTCCCCTTTCCTTGGCCTTTCTTTGGGCTTTCTTTCCCCTTTCTTTGGGCTTTCTTGGGCTTTCTTTGGGCTTTCTTTCCTCTTTCTTTCCCCTTTCTTTGGGCTTTGTTTCCACTTTCTTTGGGCTTTCTTTGGGCTTTCTTTCCACTTTCTTTGGGCTTTCTTTGGGCTTTCTTTCCCCTTTCTTTGGGCTTTCTTTCCCCTTTCTTTCCCCTTTCTTTGGGGTTTCTTTGGGCTTTCTTTCCCCTTTCTTTGGGCTTTCTTTCCCCTTTCTTTGGGCTTTCTTTCCCTTTCTTTGGGCTTTCTTTTGGCTTTCTTTGGGCTTTCTTTGGGCTTTCTTTCCCCTTTCTTTCCACTTTCTTTGGGCTTTCTTTGGGCTTTCTTTCCCCTTTCTTTGGGCTTTCTTTCCCCCTTCTTTGGGGTTTCTTTCTCCTTTCTTTGGGCTTTCTTTACCCTTTCTGTGGGCTTTCTTTCCCCTTTCTTTGGGCTTTCTTTACCCTTTCTTTGGGCTGTCATTCCCCTTTCTTTGGGCTTTCTTTCCCCTTTCTTTGGGCTTTCTATTCCCTTTCTTTGGGCTTCCTTTCCCCTTTCTTTGGGCTTTCTTTGGGCTTTCTTTCCCCTTTCTTTGGGCTTTCTTTCCCCTTTCTTTGGACTTTCTTTCCCCTTTCTTGGGCTTTCTTTGCGCTTTCTTTCCCCTTTCTTTGGGCTTTCTTTCGCTTTCTTTGGGCTTTCTTTCCTCTTTCTTTGGGCTTTGTTTCCCCTTTCTTTGGGCTTTCTTTCCCCTTTCTTTGGGCTGTCATTCCCCTTTCTTTGGGCTTTCTTTCCCTTTTCTTTGGGCTTTCTTTCCCCTTTCTTTGGCCTTTCTTTGGGCTTTCTTTGGGCTTTCTTTGGGGTTTCTTTGGGCTTACTGTGGGCTTTCTTCGGGCTTTCTTTGGGCTTTCTTTGGGCTTTCTTTCCCCTTTCTTTGGGCTTTCTTTGGGCTTTCTTTCCCCTTTCTTTGGGCTTTCTTTGGGCTTTCTTTCCCCTTTCTTTGGGCTTTCTTTCCCCTTTCTTTGGGCTTTCTGTGGGCTTTCTTTGGGCTTTCTTTGGGTTTTCTTTGGGCTATCTTTCCCCTTTCTTTGGGCTTTCTTTCCCCTTTCTTTGGGCTTTCTTTGGGCTTTCTTTCCCCTTTCTTTGGGCTTTCTTTGGGCTTTCTTTGGGCTTTCTTTCCCCTTTCTTTGGGCTTTCCATCCCCTTTCTTTGGGCTTCCTTTCCCCTTTCTTTGGGCTTTCTTTGCGCGTTCTTTCCCCTTTCTTTGGGCTTTCTTTCCCGTTTCTTTCACCTTTCTTTGGGCTTTCTTTGGGCTTTCTTTCCCCTTTCTTTGGGCTTTCTTTCCCCTTTCTTTATCCTTTCTTTCCCCTTTCTTTGGGCTGTCATTCCCCTTTCTTTGGGCTGTCATTCCCCTTTCTTTGGGCTTTCTTTCCCCTTTCTTTGGGCTTTCCTTGGGCTTTCTTTGGGCTTTCTTTGGGCTTTCTTTCCCCTTTCTTTCCCCTTTCTTTGGGCTTTCTTTCCCCTTTCTTTGGGCTTTCTTTGGGCTTTCTTTGGGCTTTCTTTGGGCTTTCTCTGGGCTTTCTTTCCCCTTTCTTTGGGCTTTCTTTCCCCTTTGATTGGGCTTTCTTTGGGCTTTCTTTCCCCTTTCTTTGGGCTTTCTTTCCCCTTTCTTTGGGCTTTCTTTCCCCTTTCTTTGGGCTTTCTTTCCCCTTTCTTTGGGCTTTCTTCCCCCTTTCTTTGGGCTTTCTTTTCCCTTTCTTTGGGCTTTCTTTCCCCGTTCTTGGTGCTTTCTTTGAGATTTCTTTCCCCTTTCTTTGGGCTTTCTTTCTCCTTTCTTTGGGCTTTCTATCCCCTTTCTTTGGGCTTTCTTTCCCCTTTCCTTGGCCTTTCTTTGGGCTTTCTTTCCCCTTTCTTTGGGCTTTCCTTGGGCTTTCTTTGGGCTTTCTTTCCTCTTTCTTTCCCCTTTCTTTGGGCTTTGTTTCCACTTTCTTTGGGCTTTCTTTGGGCTTTCTTTCCCCTTTCTTTGGGCTTTCTTTCCCCTTTCTTTCCCCTTTCTTTGGGGTTTCTTTGGGCTTTCTTTCCCCTTTCTTTGGGCTTTCTTTCCCTTTCTTTGGGCTTTCTTTCCCCTTTCTTTGGGCTTTCTTTTGGCTTTCTTTGGGCTTTCTTTGGGCTTTCTTTCCCCTTTCTTTCCACTTTCTTTGGGCTTTCTTTGGGCTTTCTTTCCCCTTTCTTTGGGCTTTCTTTCCCCCTTCTTTGGGGTTTCTTTCTCCTTTCTTTGGGCTTTCTTTACCCTTTCTGTGGGCTTTCTTTCCCCTTTCTTTGGGCTTTCTTTCCCCTTTCTTTGGGCTGTCATTCCCCTTTCTTTGGGCTTTCTTTCCCCTTTCTTTGGCCTTTCTTTGGGCTTTCCTTAGGCTTTCTTTAGGCTTTCTTTAGGCTTTCTTTGGGCGTTCTTTCCGCTTTCTTTGGGCTTTCTTTGCGCTTTCTTTCCCTTTTCTTTGGGCTTTCTTTCCCCTTTCTTTGGGCTTTCTTTGGGCTTTCTTTCCCCTTTCTTTAGGCTTTCTTTCCCCTTTCTTTGGGCTTTCTTTCCCCTTTCTTTGGGCTTTCTTTCCCTTTTCTCTGGGCTTTCTTTGGGCTTTCTTTGGGTTTTCTTTGGGCTCTCTCTAGTCTTTCTTTCCCCTTTCTTTGGGCTTTCTTTCCCCTTTCTTTGGGCTTTCTTTGGGCTTTCTTTCCCCTTTCTTTGGGCTTTCTTTCCCCTTTCTTTGGGCTTTCTTTCCCCTTTCTGTGGGCTTTCTTTGGGCTTTCTTTGGGCATTCTTTGGGCTTTCTTTCCCCTTTCTTTGGGCTTTCTTTGGGCTTTCTTTCCCCTTTCTTTGGGCTTTCTTTGGGCTTTCTTTCCCCTTTCTTTGGGCTTTCTATCCCCTTTCTTTGGGCTTCCTTTCCCCTTTCTTTGGGCTTTCTTTGGGCTTTCTTTCCCCTTTCTTTGGGCTTTCTTTCCCCTTTCTTTGGGCTTTCTTTCCCCTTTCTTTGGGCTTTCTTTGCGCTTTCTTTCCCCTTTCTTTGGGCTTTCTTTGGGCTTTCTTTGGGCTTTCTTTCCTCTTTCTTTGGGCTTTGTTTCCCCTTTCTTTGGGCTTTCTTTCCCCTTTCTTTGGGCTGTCTTTCCCCTTTCTTTGGGCTTTCTTTCCCCTTTCTTTGGCCTTTCTTTCCCCTTTCTTTGGGCTTTCTTTCCCCTTTCTTTGGGCTTTCTTTCCCCTTTCTTTGGGCTTTCCTTGGGCTTTCTTTGGGCTTTCTTTGGGTTTTCTTTCCCCTTTCTTTCCACTTTCTTTGGGCTTTCTTTGGGCTTTCTTTGGTCTTCCTTTCCCCTTTCTTTGGGCTTTCTTTCCCCTTTCTTTGGGCTTTCTTTCCCCTTTCTTTGGGCTTTCTTTCCCCTTTCTTTGGGCTTTCTATCCCCTTTCTTTGGGCTTTCTTTCCCCTTTCCTTGGCCTTTCTTTGGGCTTTCTTTCCCCTTTCTTTGGGCTTTCCTTGGGCTTTCTTTGGGCTTTCTTTCCTCTTTCTTTCCCCTTTCTTTGGGCTTTGTTTCCACTTTCTTTGGGCTTTCTTTGGGCTTTCTTTCCACTTTCTTTGGGCTTTCTTTGGGCTTTCTTTCCCCTTTCTTTGGGCTTTCTTTCCCCTTTCTTTCCCCTTTCTTTGGGGTTTCTTTGGGCTTTCTTTCCCCTTTCTTTGGGCTTTCTTTCCCCTTTCTTTGGGCTTTCTTTCCCCTTTCTTTGGGCTTTCTTTTGGCTTTCTTTGGGCTTTCTTTGGGCTTTCTTTCCCCTTTCTTTCCACTTTCTTTGGGCTTTCTTTGGGCTTTCTTTCCCCTTTCTTTGGGCTTTCTTTCCCCCTTCTTTGGGGTTTCTTTCTCCTTTCTTTGGGCTTTCTTTACCCTTTCTGTGGGCTTTCTTTCCCCTTTCTTTGGGCTTTCTTTACCCTTTCTTTGGGCTGTCATTCCCCTTTCTTTGGGCTTTCTTTCCCCTTTCTTTGGGCTTTCCTTGGGCTTTCTTTGGGCTTTCTTTGGGCTTTCTTTCCACTTTCTTTGGGCTTTCTTTGGGCTTTCTTTGGGCTTTCTTTCCCCTTTCTTTGGGCTTTCTTTCTCCTTTCTTTGGGCTTTCTTTCCCCTTTCTTTGGGCTGTCATTCCCCTTTCTTTGGGCTTTCTTTCCCCTTTCTTTGGGCTTTCTTTCACATTTCTTTGGGCCTTCTTTGGGCTTTCTTTGGGCTTTCTTTCCCCTTTCTTTGGGCTTTCTTTGGGCTTTCTTTCCACTTTCTTTGGGCTTTCTTTGGGCTTTCTTTGGGCTTTCTTTCCCCGTTCTTTGGGCTTTCCTTGGGCTTTCTTTGGGCTTTCTTTGGGTTTTCTTTCCCCTTTCTTTCCACTTTCTTTGGGCTTTCTTTGGGCTTTCTTTGGTCTTCCTTTCCCGTTTCTTTGGGCATTCTTTCCCCTTTCTTTGGGCATTCTTTGGGCTTTCTTTCCCCTTCTTTGGGCTTTCTTTGGGCTTTCTTTCCCCTTTCTTTGGGCTTTCTTTGGGCTTTCTTTCCCCTTTCTTTGGGCTTTCTATCCCCTTTCTTTGGGCTTCCTTTCCCCTTTCTTTGGGCTTTCTTTGGGCTTTCTTTCCCCTTTCTTTGGGCTTTCTTTCCCCTTTCTTTGGACTTTCTTTCCCCTTTCTTTGGGCTTTCTTTGCGCTTTCTTTCCCCTTTCTTTGGGCTTTCTTTTCGCTTTCTTTGGGCTTTCTTTCCTCTTTCTTTGGGCTTTGTTTCCCCTTTCTTTGGGCTTTCTTTCCCTTTTCTTTGGGCTGTCTTTCCCCTTTCTTTGGGCTTTCTTTCCCCTTTCTTTGGGCTTTCTTTCCCCTTTCTTTGGGCTTTCTTTCCCCTTTCTTTGGGCTGTCATTCCCCTTTCTTTGGGCTTTCTTTCCCCTTTCTTTGGGCTTCCCTTGGGCTTTCTTTGGGCTTTCTTTCCCCTTTCTTTGGGCTTTCTTTCCCCTTTCTTTGGGCTTTCTTTCCCATTTCTTTGGGCTTTCTTTCCCCTTTCTTTGGGCTTTGTTTCCCCTTTCTTTGGGCTGTCATTCCCCTTTCTTTGGGCTTTCTTTCCCTTTTCTTTGGGCTTTCTTTCCCCTTTCTTTGGCCTTTCTTTGGGCTTTCTTTGGGCTTTGTTTGGGCTTTCTTTGGGCTTACTGTGGGCTTTCTTCGGGCTTTCTTTGGGCTTTCTTTGGGCTTTCTTTCCCATTTCTTTGGGCTTTCTTTGGGCTTTCTTTCCCCTTTCTTTGGGCTTTCTTTGGGCTTTCTTTCCCATTTCTTTGGGCTTTCTTTCCCCTTTCTTTGGGCTTTCTTTCCCCTTTCTTTGGGCTGTCATTCCCCTTTCTTTGGGCTTTCTTTCCCTTTTCTTTGGGCTTTCTTTCCCCTTTCTTTGGCCTTTCTTTGGGCTTTCTTTGGGCTTTCTTTGGGCTTTCTTTGGGCTTTCTGTGGGCTTTCTTTGGGCTTTCTTTGGGTTTTCTTTGGGATATCTTTCCCCTTTCTTTGGGCTTTCTTTCCCCTTTCTTTGGGCTTTCTTTGGGCTTTCTTTCCCCTTTCTTTGGGCTTTCTTTGGGCTTTCTTTGGGCTTTCTTTGGGCTTTCTATCCCCTTTCTTTGGGCTTCCTTTCCCCTTTCTTTGGGCTTTCTTTGGGCGTTCTTTCCCCTTTCTTTGGGCTTTCTTTCCCGTTTCTTTCACCTTTCTTTCCCCTTTCTTTGGGCTGTCATTCCCCTTTCTTTGGGCTTTCTTTCCCCTTTCTTTGGGCTTTCCTTGGGCTTTCTTTGGGCTTTCTTTGGGCTTTCTTTCCCCTTTCTTTCCCCTTTCTTTGGGCTTTCTTTCCCCTTTCTTTGGGCTTTCTTTGGGCTTTCTTTGGGCTTTCTTTGGGCTTTCTCTGGGCTTTCTTTCCCCTTTCTTTGGGCTTTCTTTCCCCTTTGATTGGGCTTTCTTTGGGCTTTCTTTCCCCTTTCTTTGGGCTTTCTTTCCACTTTCTTTGGGCCTTCTTTCCCCTTTCTTTGGGCTTTCTTTCCCCTTTCTTTGGGCTTTCTTTCCCCTTTCTTTGGGCTTTCTTTCCCCTTTCTTTGGGCTTTCTTTCTCCTTTCTTTGGGCTTTCTATCCCCTTTCTTTGGGCTTTCTTTCCCCTTTCTTTGGGCTTTCTTTGGGCTTTCTTTCCCCTTTCTTTGGGCTTTCCTTGGGCTTTCTTTGGGCTTTCTTTCCTCTTTCTTTCCCCTTTCTTTGGGCTTTGTTTCCACTTTCTTTGGGCTTTCTTTGGGCTTTCTTTCCCCTTTCTTTGGGCTTTCTTTCCCCTTTCTTTCCCCTTTCTTTGGGCTTTCTTTGGGCTTTCTTTCCCCTTTCTTTGGGCTTTCTTTCCCCTTTCTTTGGGCTTTCTTTTGGCTTTCTTTGGGCTTTCTTTGGGCTTTCTTTCCCCTTTCTTTCCACTTTCTTTGGGCTTTCTTTCCCCTTTCTTTGGGCTTTCTTTCCCCCTTCTTTGGGGTTTCTTTCTCCTTTCTTTGGGCTTTCTTTACCCTTTCTGTGGGCTTTCTTTCCCCTTTCTTTGGGCTTTCTTTCCCCTTTCTTTGGGCTGTCATTCCCCTTTCTTTGGGCTTTCTTTCCCCTTTCTTTGGGCTTTCCTTGGGCTTTCTTTGGGCTTTCTTTGGGCTTTCTTTCCACTTTCTTTGGGCTTTCTTTGGGCTTTCTTTGGGCTTTCTTTCCCCTTTCTTTGGGCTTTCTTTCTCCTTTCTTTGGGCTTTCTTTCCCCTTTCTTTGGGCTTTCTTTCCCCTTTCTTTGGGCTTTCTTTCCCCTTTCTTTGGGCTGTCATTCCCCTTTCTTTGGGCTTTCTTTCCCCTTTCTTTGGGCTTTCTTTCACATTTCTTTGGGCCTTCTTTGGGCTTTCTTTGGGCTTTCTTTCCCCTTTCTTTGGGCTTTCTTTGGGCTTTCTCTCCACTTTCTTTGGGCTTTCTTTGGGCTTTCTTTGGGCTTTCTTTCCCCGTTCTTTGGGCTTTCCTTGGGCTTTCTTTGGGCTTTCTTTGGGTTTTCTTTCCCCTTTCTTTCCACTTTCTTTGGGCTTTCTTTGGGCTTTCTTTGGTCTTCCTTTCCCGTTTCTTTGGGCATTCTTTCCCCTTTCTTTGGGCTTTCTTTCCCCTTTCTTTGGGCTTTCTTTCCTCTTTCTTTGGGCTGTCATTCCCCTTTCTTTGGGCTTTCTTTCCCCTTTCTTTGGGCTTTCTTTGGGATTTCTTTGGGATTTCTCTGGGCTTTCTTTCCCCTTTCTTTGGGCTTTCTTTCCCCTTTCTTTTTGCTGTCTTTCCCCTTTCTTTGGGCTTTCTTTCCCCTTTCTTTGGGCTTTCTTTGGGCTGTCTTTCCCCTTTCTTTGGGCTTTCTTTCCCCTTTCTTTGGGCTTTCTTCGCGCTTTCTTTCCCTTTTCTTTGGGCTTTCTTTGGGCTTTCTTTCCCCTTTCTTTGGGCTTTCTTTGGGCTTTCTTTGGGCTTTCTTTCCCCTTTCTTTCCCCTTTCATTGGGGTGTCTTTGGGCTTTCTTTCCCCTTTCTTTGGGGTTTCTTTGGGCTTTCTTTCCCCTTTCTTTGGGCTTTCTTTGGGCTTTCATTCCCCTTTCTTTCCCCTTTCTTTGGGCTTTCTTTCCCCTTTCTTTCCCCTTTCTTTGGGCTTTCTTTGGGCTTTCTTCCCCTTTCTTTGGGCTTTCTTTCCCCTTTCTTTGGGCTTTATTTCACCTTTCTTTGGGCTTTCCCATTTCCTTGGGCTTTCTTTCCCCTTTCTTTGGGCTTTCTTTCCCCTTTCTTTGGGCTTTCTTTCCCCTTTCTTTCCACTTTCTTTGGGCTTTCTTTGGGCTTTCTTTGGGCTTTCTTTCCCCTTTCTTTGGGCTTTCTTTGGGCTTTCTTTCCCCTTTCTTTGGGCTTTCTTTCCCCCTTCTTTGGGGTTTCTTTCTCCTTTCTTTGGGCTTTCTTTACCCTTTCTGTGGGCTTTCTTTCCCCTTTCTTTGGGCTTTCTTTCCCCTTTCTTTGGGCTGTCATTCCCCTTTCTTTGGGCTTTCTTTCCCCTTTCTTTGGGCTTTCCTTGGGCTTTCTTTGGGCTTTCTTTGGGCTTTCTTTCCACTTTTTTTGGGCTTTCTTTGGGCTTTCTTTGGGCTTTCTTTCCCCATTCTTTGGGCTTTTTTTCTCCTTTCTTTGGGCTTTCTTTCCCCTTTCTTTGGGCTTTCTTTCCCCTTTCTTTGGGCTTTCTTTCCCCTTTCTTTGGGCTGTCATTCCCCTTTCTTTGGGCTTTCTTTCCCCTTTCTTTGGGCTTTCTTTCACATTTCTTTGGGCCTTCTTTGGGCTTTCTTTGGGCTTTCTTTCCCCTTTCTTTGGGCTTTCTTTGGGCTTTCTCTCCACTTTCTTTGGGCTTTCTTTGGGCTTTCTTTGGGCTTTCTTTCCCCGTTCTTTGGGCTTTCCTTGGGCTTTCTTTGGGCTTTCTTTGGGTTTTCTTTCCCTTTTCTTTCCACTTTATTTGGGCTTTCTTTGGGCTTTCTTTGGTCTTCCTTTCCCGTTTCTTTGGGCATTCTTTCCCCTTTCTTTGGGCTTTCTTTCCCCTTTCTTTGGGCTTTCTTTCCTCTTTCTTTGGGCTGTCATTCCCCTTTCTTTGGGCTTTCTTTCCCCTTTCTTTGGGCTTTCTTTGGGATTTCTTTGGGATTTCTCTGGGCTTTCTTTCCCCTTTCTTTGGGCTTTCTTTCCCGTTTCTTTTTGCTGTCTTTCCCCTTTCTTTGGGCTTTCTTTCCCCCTTCTTTGGGCTTTCTTTGCGCTTTCTTTCCCTTTTCTTTGGGCTTTCTTTGGGCTTTCTTTCCCCTTTCTTTGGGCTTTCTTTGGGCTTTCTTTGGGCTTTCTTTCCCCTTTCTTTCCCCTTTCATTGGGGTGTCTTTGGGTTTTCTTTCCCCTTTCTTTGGGGTTTCTTTGGGCTTTCTTTCCGCTTTCTTTGGGCTTTCTTTGGGCTTTCTTTCCCCTTTCTTTCCCCTTTCATTGGGGTGTCTTTGGGCTTTCTTTCCCCTTTCTTTGGGGTTTCTTTGGGCTTTCTTTCCCCTTTCTTTGGGCTTTCTTTGGGCTTTCATTCCCCTTTCTTTCCCCTTTCTTTGGGCTTTCTTTCCCCTTTCTTTCCCCTTTCTTTGGGCTTTCTTTGGGCTTTATTTCCCCTTTCTTTGGGCTTTCTTTCCCATTTCCTTGGTCTTTCTTTCCCCTTTCTTTGGGCTTTCTTTCCCCTTTCTTTGGGCTTTCTTTCCCCTTTCTTTGGGCTTTCTTTCCCATTTCTTTGGGCTTTCTTTCCCCTTTCTTTGGGCTGTCATTCCACTTTCTTTGGGCTTTCTTTCCCCTTTCTTTCGGCTTTCTTTCACATTTCTTTGGGCCTTCTTTGGGCTTGCTTTGGGCTTTCTTTCCCCTTTCTTTGGGCTTTCTTTGGGCTTTCTTTCCCCTTTCTTTGGGCTTTCCTTGGGCTTTCATTGGGCTTTCTTTGGGTTTTCTTTCCCCTTTCTTTCCACTTTCTTTGGGCTTTCTTTGGGCTTTCTTTGGGCTTTCTTTCCCCTTTCTTTGGGCTTTCTTTGGGCTTTCTTTCCCCTTTCTTTGGGCTTTCTTTCCCCCTTCTTTGGGGTTTCTTTCTCCTTTCTTTGGGCTTTCTTTACCCTTTCTGTGGGCTTTCTTTCCCCTTTCTTTGGGCTTTCTTTCCCCTTTCTTTGGGCTGTCATTCCCCTTTCTTTGGGCTTTCTTTCCCCTTTCTTTGGGCTTTCCTTGGGCTTTCTTTGGGCTTTCTTTCCACTTTCTTTCCACTTTCTTTGGGCTTTCTTTGGGCTTTCTTTGGGCTTTCTTTCCCCATTCTTTGGGCTTTTTTTCTCCTTTCTTTGGGCTTTCTTTCCCCTTTCTTTGGGCTTTCTTTCCCCTTTCTTTGGGCTGTCATTCCCCTTTCTTTGGGCTTTCTTTCCCCTTTCTTTGGGCTTTCTTTCACATTTCTTTGGGCCTTCTTTGGGCTTTCTTTGGGCTTTCTTTCCCCTTTCTTTGGGCTTTCTTTGGGCTTTCTTTCCACTTTCTTTGGGCTTTCTTTGGGCTTTCTTTGGGCTTTCTTTCCCCGTTCTTTGGGCTTTCCTTGGGCTTTCTTTGGGCTTTCTTTGGGTTTTCTTTCCCCTTTCTTTCCACTTTCTTTGGGCTTTCTTTGGGCTTTCTTTGGTCTTCCTTTCCCGTTTCTTTGGGCATTCTTTCCCCTTTCTTTGGGCTTTCTTTCCCCTTTCTTTGGGCTTTCTTTCCTCTTTCTTTGGGCTGTCATTCCCCTTTCTTTGGGCTTTCTTTCCCCTTTCTTTGGGCTTTCTTTGGGATTTCTTTGGGATTTCTCTGGGCTTTCTTTCCCCTTTCTTTGGGCTTTCTTTCCCCTTTCTTTTTGCTGTCTTTCCCCTTTCTTTGGACTTTCTTTCCCCCTTCTTTGGGCTTTCTTTGGGCTGTCTTTCCCCTTTCTTTGGGCTTTCTTTCCCCTTTCTTTGGGCTTTCTTCGCGCTTTCTTTCCCTTTTCTTTGGGCTTTCTTTGGGCTTTCTTTCCCCTTTCTTTGGGCTTTCTTTGGGCTTTCTTTGGGCTTTCTTTCCCCTTTCTTTCCCCTTTCTTTGGGCTTTCTTTGGGCTTTCTTTCCCCTTTCTTTGGGGTTTCTTTGGGCTTTCTTTCCCCTTTCTTTGGGCTTTCTTTGGGCTTTCATTCCGCTTTCTTTCCCCTTTCTTTGGGCTTTCTTTCCCCTTTCTTTCCCCTTTCTTTGGGCTTTCTTTGGGCTTTCTTCCCCTTTCTTTGGGCTTTCTTTCCCCTTTCTTTGGGCTTTCTTTGGGCTTTCTTTCCCATTTCCTTGGGCTTTCTTTCCCCTTTCTTTGGGCTTTCTTTCCCCTTTCATTGGGGTGTCTTTGGGCTTTCTTTCCCCTTTCTTTGGGGTTTCTTTGGACTTTCTTTCCCCTTTCTTTGGGCTTTCTTTGGGCTTTCTTTGGGCTTTCTTTCCCCTTTCTTTCCCCTTTCATTTGGGTGTCTTTGGGCTTTCTTTCCCCTTTCTTTGGGGTTTCTTTGGGCTTTCTTTCCCCTTTCTTTGGGCTTTCTTTGGGCTTTCATTCCCCTTTCTTTCCCCTTTCTTTGGGCTTTCTTTCCCCTTTCTTTGGGCTTTCTTTGGGCTTTCTTCCCCTTTCTTTGGGCTTTCTTTCCCCTTTCTTTGGGCTTTATTTCACCTTTCTTTGGGCTTTCTTTCCCATTTCCTTGGGCTTTCTTTCCCCTTTCTTTGGGCTTTCTTTCCCCTTTCTTTGGGCTTTCTTTCCCCTTTCTTTCCACTTTCTTTGGGCTTTCTTTGGGCTTTCTTTGGGCTTTCTTTCCCCTTTCTTTGGGCTTTCTTTGGGCTTTCTTTCCCCTTTCTTTGGGCTTTCTTTCCCCCTTCTTTGGGGTTTCTTTCTCCTTTCTTTGGGCTTTCTTTACCCTTTCTGTGGGCTTTCTTTCCCCTTTCTTTGGGCTTTCTTTCCCCTTTCTTTGGGCTGTCATTCCCCTTTCTTTGGGCTTTCTTTCCGCTTTCTTTGGGCTTTCCTTGGGCTTTCTTTGGGCTTTCTTTGGGCTTTCTTTCCACTTTTTTTGGGCTTTCTTTGGGCTTTCTTTGGGCTTTCTTTCCCCATTCTTTGGGCTTTTTTTCTCCTTTCTTTGGGCTTTCTTTCCCCTTTCTTTGGGCTTTCTTTCCCCTTTCTTTGGGCTTTCTTTCCCCTTTCTTTGGGCTGTCATTCCCCTTTCTTTGGGCTTTCTTTCCCCTTTCTTTGGGCTTTCTTTCACATTTCTTTGGGCCTTCTTTGGGCTTTCTTTGGGCTTTCTTTCCCCTTTCTTTGGGCTTTCTTTGGGCTTTCTTTCCACTTTCTTTGGGCTTTCTTTGGGCTTTCTTTGGGCTTTCTTTCCCCGTTCTTTGGGCTTTCCTTGGGCTTTCTTTGGGCTTTCTTTGGGTTTTCTTTCCCTTTTCTTTCCACTTTATTTGGGCTTTCTTTGGGCTTTCTTTGGTCTTCCTTTCCCGTTTCTTTGGGCATTCTTTCCCCTTTCTTTGGGCTTTCTTTCCCCTTTCTTTGGGCTTTCTTTCCTCTTTCTTTGGGCTGTCATTCCCCTTTCTTTGGGCTTTCTTTCCCCTTTCTTTGGGCTTTCTTTGGGATTTCTTTGGGATTTCTCTGGGCTTTCTTTCCCCTTTCTTTGGGCTTTCTTTCCCCTTTCTTTTTGCTGTCTTTCCCCTTTCTTTGGGCTTTCTTTCCCCCTTCTTTGGGCTTTCTTTGGGCTGTCTTTCCCCTTTCTTTGGGCTTTCTTTCCCCTTTCTTTGGGCTTTCTTCGCGCTTTCTTTCCCTTTTCTTTGGGCTTTCTTTGGGCTTTCTTTCCCCTTTCTTTGGGCTTTCTTTGGGCTTTCTTTGGGCTTTCTTTCCCCTTTCTTTCCCCTTTCATTGGGGTGTCTTTGGGCTTTCTTTCCCCTTTCTTTGGGGTTTCTTTGGGCTTTCTTTCCGCTTTCTTTGGGCTTTCTTTGGGCTTTCTTTCCCCTTTCTTTCCCCTTTCATTGGGGTGTCTTTGGGCTTTCTTTCCCCTTTCTTTGGGGTTTCTTTGGGCTTTCTTTCCCCTTTCTTTGGGCTTTCTTTGGGCTTTCATTCCCCTTTCTTTCCCCTTTCTTTGGGCTTTCTTTCCCCTTTCTTTCCCCTTTCTTTGGGCTTTCTTTGGGCTTTCTCTCCACTTTCTTTGGGCTTTCTTTGGGCTTTCTTTGGGCTTTCTTTCCCCGTTCTTTGGGCTTTCCTTGGGCTTTCTTTGGGCTTTCTTTGGGTTTTCTTTCCCTTTTCTTTCCACTTTATTTGGGCTTTCTTTGGGCTTTCTTTGGTCTTCCTTTCCCGTTGCTTTGGGCATTCTTTCCCCTTTCTTTGGGCTTTCTTTCCCCTTTCTTTGGGCTTTCTTTCCTCTTTCTTTGGGCTGTCATTCCCCTTTCTTTGGGCTTTCTTTCCCCTTTCTTTGGGCTTTCTTTGGGATTTCTTTGGGATTTCTCTGGGCTTTCTTTCCACTTTCTTTGGGCTTTCTTTCCCCTTTCTTTTTGCTGTCTTTCCCCTTTCTTTGGGCTTTCTTTCCCCCTTCTTTGGGCTTTCTTTGGGCTGTCTTTCCCCTTTCTTTGGGCTTTCTTTCCCCTTTCTTTGGGCTTTCTTCGCGCTTTCTTTCCCTTTTCTTTGGGCTTTCTTTGGGCTTTCTTTCCCCTTTCTTTGGGCTTTCTTTGGGCTTTCTTTGGGCTTTCTTTCTCCTTTCTTTCCCCTTTCATTGGGGTGTCTTTGGGCTTTCTTTCCCCTTTCTTTGGGGTTTCTTTGGGCTTTCTTTCCGCTTTCTTTGGGCTTTCTTTGGGCTTTCTTTCCCCTTTCTTTCCCCTTTCATTGGGGTGTCTTTGGGCTTTCTTTCCCCTTTCTTTGGGGTTTCTTTGGGCTTTCTTTCCCCTTTCTTTGGGCTTTCTTTGGGCTTTCATTCCCCTTTCTTTCCCCTTTCTTTGGGCTTTCTTTCCCCTTTCTTTCCCCTTTCTTTGGGCTTTCTTTGGGCTTTATTTCCCCTTTCTTTGGGCTTTCTTTCCCATTTCCTTGGTCTTTCTTTCCCCTTTCTTTAGGCTTTCTTTCCCCTTTCTTTGGGCTTTCTTTCCCCTTTCTTTGGGCTTTCTTTCCCCTTTCTTTGGGCTTTCTTTCCCCTTTCTTTGGGCTGTCATTCCACTTTCTTTGGGCTTTCTTTCCCCTTTCTTTCGGCTTTCTTTCACATTTCTTTGGGCCTTCTTTGGGCTTTCTTTGGGCTTTCTTTCCCCTTTCTTTGGGCTTTCTTTGGGCTTTCTTTCCCCTTTCTTTGGGCTTTCCTTGGGCTTTCATTGGGCTTTCTTTGGGTTTTCTTTCCCCTTTCTTTCCACTTTCTTTGGGCTTTCTTTGGGCTTTCTTTGGGCTTTCTTTCCACTTTCTTTCCACTTTCTTTGGGCTTTCTTTGGGCTTTCTTTGGGCTTTCTTTCCCCATTCTTTGGGCTTTTTTTCTCCTTTCTTTGGGCTTTCTTTCCCCTTTCTTTGGGCTTTCTTTCCCCTTTCTTTGGGCTTTCTTTCCCCTTTCTTTGGGCTGTCATTCCCCTTTCTTTGGGCTTTCTTTCCCCTTTCTTTGGGCTTTCTTTCACATTTCTTTGGGCCTTCTTTGGGCTTTCTTTGGGCTTTCTTTCCCCTTTCTTTGGGCTTTCTTTGGGCTTTCTTTCCACTTTCTTTGGGCTTTCTTTGGGCTTTCTTTGGGCTTTCTTTCCCCGTTCTTTGGGCTTTCCTTGGGCTTTCTTTGGGCTTTCTTTGGGTTTTCTTTCCCCTTTCTTTCCACTTTCTTTGGGCTTTCTTTGGGCTTTCTTTGGTCTTCCTTTCCCGTTTCTTTGGGCATTCTTTCCCCTTTCTTTGGGCTTTCTTTCCCCTTTCTTTGGGCTTTCTTTCCTCTTTCTTTGGGCTGTCATTCCCCTTTCTTTGGGCTTTCTTTCCCCTTTCTTTGGGCTTTCTTTGGGATTTCTTTGGGATTTCTCTGGGCTTTCTTTCCCCTTTCTTTGGGCTTTCTTTCCCCTTTCTTTTTGCTGTCTTTCCCCTTTCTTTGGACTTTCTTTCCCCCTTCTTTGGGCTTTCTTTGGGCTGTCTTTCCCCTTTCTTTGGGCTTTCTTTCCCCTTTCTTTGGGCTTTCTTCGCGCTTTCTTTCCCTTTTCTTTGGGCTTTCTTTGGGCTTTCTTTCCCCTTTCTTTGGGCTTTCTTAGGGCTTTCTTTGGGCTTTCTTTCCCCTTTCTTTCCCCTTTCATTGGGGTGTCTTTGGGCTTTCTTTCCCCTTTCTTTGGGGTTTCTTTGGGCTTTCTTTCCCCTTTCTTTGGGCTTTCTTTGGGCTTTCATTCCGCTTTCTTTCCCCTTTCTTTGGGCTTTCTTTCCCCTTTCTTTCCCCTTTCTTTGGGCTTTCTTTGGGCTTTCTTCCCCTTTCTTTGGGCTTTCTTTCCCCTTTCTTTGGGCTTTATTTCCCCTTTCTTTGGGCTTTCTTTCCCATTTCCTTGGGCTTTCTTTCCCCTTTCTTTGGGCTTTCTTTCCCCTTTCATTGGGGTGTCTTTGGGCTTTCTTTCCCCTTTCTTTGGGGTTTCTTTGGACTTTCTTTCCCCTTTCTTTGGGCTTTCTTTGGGCTTTCTTTGGGCTTTCTTTCCCCTTTCTTTCCCCTTTCATTGGGGTGTCTTTGGGCTTTCTTTCCCCTTTCTTTGGGGTTTCTTTGGGCTTTCTTTCCCCTTTCTTTGGGCTTTCTTTGGGCTTTCATTCCCCTTTCTTTCCCCTTTCTTTGGGCTTTCTTTCCCCTTTCTTTCCCCTTTCTTTGGGCTTTCTTTGGGCTTTCTTCCCCTTTCTTTGGGCTTTCTTTCCCCTTTCTTTGGGCTTTATTTCACCTTTCTTTGGGCTTTCTTTCCCATTTCCTTGGGCTTTCTTTCCCCTTTCTTTGGGCTTTCTTTCCCCTTTCTTTGGGCTTTCTTTCCCCTTTCTTTCCACTTTCTTTGGGCTTTCTTTGGGCTTTCTTTGGGCTTTCTTTCCCCTTTCTTTGGGCTTTCTTTGGGCTTTCTTTCCCCTTTCTTTGGGCTTTCTTTCCCCCTTCTTTGGGGTTTCTTTCTCCTTTCTTTGGGCTTTCTTTACCCTTTCTGTGGGCTTTCTTTCCCCTTTCTTTGGGCTTTCTTTCCCCTTTCTTTGGGCTGTCATTCCCCTTTCTTTGGGCTTTCTTTCCGCTTTCTTTGGGCTTTCCTTGGGCTTTCTTTGGGCTTTCTTTGGGCTTTCTTTCCACTTTTTTTGGGCTTTCTTTGGGCTTTCTTTGGGCTTTCTTTCCCCATTCTTTGGGCTTTTTTTCTCCTTTCTTTGGGCTTTCTTTCCCCTTTCTTTGGGCTTTCTTTCCCCTTTCTTTGGGCTTTCTTTCCCCTTTCTTTGGGGCTGTCATTCCCCTTTCTTTGGGCTTTCTTTCCCCTTTCTTTGGGCTTTCTTTCACATTTCTTTGGGCCTTCTTTGGGCTTTCTTTGGGCTTTCTTTCCCCTTTCTTTGGGCTTTCTTTGGGCTTTCTTTCCACTTTTCTTTGGCTTTCTTTGGGCTTTCTTTGGGCTTTCTTTCCCCGTTCTTTGGGCTTTCCTTAGGCTTTCTTTGGGCTTTCTTTGGGTTTTCAGTTTCCCTTTTCTTTCCACTTTATTTGGGCTTTCTTTGGGCTTTCTTTGGTCTTCCTTTCCCGTTTCTTTGGGCATTCTTTCCCCTTTCTTTGGGCTTTCTTTCCCCTTTCTTTGGGCTTTCTTTCCTCTTTCTTTGGGCTGTCATTCCCTTTCTTTGGGCTTTCTTTCCCCTTTCTTTGGGCTTTCTTTGGGATTTCTTTGGGATTTCTCTGGGCTTTCTTTCCCCTTTCTTTGGGCTTTCTTTCCCTTTCTTTATGCTGTCTTTCCCCTTTCTTTGGGCTTTCTTTCCCCCTTCTTTGGGCTTTCTTTGGGCTGTCTTTCCCCTTTCTTTGGGCTTTCTTTCCCCTTTCTTTGGGCTTTCTTCGCGCTTTCTTTCCCTTTTCTTTGGGCTTTCTTTGGGCTTTCTTTCCCCTTTCTTTGGGCTTTCTTTGGGCTTTCTTTGGGCTTTCTTTCCCCTTTCTTTCCCCTTTCATTGGGGTGTCTTTGGGCTTTCTTTCCCCTTTCTTTGGGGTTTCTTTGGGCTTTCTTTCCGCTTTCTTTGGGCTTTCTTTGGGCTTTCTTTCCCCTTTCTTTCCCCTTTCATTGGGGTGTCTTTGGGCTTTCTTTCCCCTTTCTTGGGGTTTCTTTGGGCTTTCTTTCCCCTTTCTTTGGGCTTTCTTTGGGCTTTCATTCCCCTTTCTTTCCCCTTTCTTTGGGCTTTCTTTCCCCTTTCTTTCCCCTTTCTTTGGGCTTTCTTTGGGCTTTATTTCCCCTTTCTTTGGGCTTTCTTTCCCATTTCCTTGGTCTTTCTTTCCCCTTTCTTTGGGCTTTCTTTCCCCTTTCTTTGGGCTTTCTTTCCCCTTTCTTTGGGCTTTCTTTCCCCTTTCTTTGGGCTTTCTTTCCCCTTTCTTTGGGCTGTCATTCCACTTTCTTTGGGCTTTCTTTCCCCTTTCTTTCGGCTTTCTTTCACATTTCTTTGGGCCTTCTTTGGGCTTTCTTTGGGCTTTCTTTCCCCTTTCTTTGGGCTTTCTTTGGGCTTTCTTTCCCCTTTCTTTGGGCTTTCCTTGGGCTTTCACTGGGCTTTCTTTGGGTTTTCTTTCCCCTTTCTTTCCACTTTCTTTGGGCTTTCTTTGGGCTTTCTTTGGGCTTTCTTTCCCCTTTCTTTGGGCTTTCTTTGGGCTTTCTTTCCCCTTTCTTTGGGCTTTCTTTCCCCCTTCTTTGGGGTTTCTTTCTCCTTTCTTTGGGCTTTCTTTACCCTTTCTGTGGGCTTTCTTTCCCCTTTCTTTGGGCTTTCTTTCCCCTTTCTTTGGGCTGTCATTCCCCTTTCTTTGGGATTTCTTTCCCCTTTCTTTGGGCTTTCCTTGGGCTTTCTTTGGGCTTTCTTTCTACTTTCTTTCCACTTTCTTTGGGCTTTCTTTGGGCTTTCTTTGGGCTTTCTTTCCCCATTCTTTGGGCTTTTTTTCTCCTTTCTTTGGGCTTTCTTTCCCCTTTCTTTGGGCTTTCTTTCCCCTTTCTTTGGGCTTTCTTTCCCCTTTCTTTGGGCTGTCATTCCCCTTTCTTTGGGCTTTCTTTCCCCTTTCTTTGGGCTTTCTTTCACATTTCTTTGGGCCTTCTTTGGGCTTTCTTTGGGCTTTCTTTCCCCTTTCTTTGGGCTTTCTTTGGGCTTTCTTTCCACTTTCTTTGGGCTTTCCTTGGGCTTTCTTTGGGCTTTCTTTGGGTTTTCTTTCCCCTTTCTTTCCACTTTCTTTGGGCTTTCTTTGGGCTTTCTTTGGTCTTCCTTTCCCGTTTCTTTGGGCATTCTTTCCCCTTTCTTTGGGCTTTCTTTCCCCTTTCTTTGGGCTTTCTTCGCGCTTTCTTTCCCTTTTCTTTGGGCTTTCTTTGGGCTTTCTTTCCCCTTTCTTTGGGATTTCTTTGGGCTTTCTTTGGGCTTTCTTTCCCCTTTCTTTCCCCTTTCTTTGGGCTTTCTTTGGGCTTTCTTTCCCCTTTCTTTGGGGTTTCTTTGGGCTTTCTTTCCCCTTTCTTTGGGCTTTCTTTGGGCTTTCATTCCGCTTTCTTTCCCCTTTCTTTGGGCTTTCTTTCCCCTTTCTTTCCCCTTTCTTTGGGCTTTCTTTGGGCTTTCTTCCCCTTTCTTTGGGCTTTCTTTCCCCTTTCTTTGGGCTTTATTTCCCCTTTCTTTGGGCTTTCTTTCCCATTTCCTTGGGCTTTCTTTCCCCTTTCTTTGGGCTTTCTTTCCCCTTTCATTGGGGTGTCTTTGGGCTTTCTTTCCCCTTTCTTTGGGGTTTCTTTGGACTTTCTTTCCCCTTTCTTTGGGCTTTGTTTCCACTTTCTTTGGGCTTTCTTTCCCCTTTCTTTGGGCTTTCTTTGGGCTTTCTTTCCCCTTTCTTTGTTCTTTCTCTCCCCTTTCTTTCCCGTATCTTTGGGGTTTCTTTGGGCTTTCTTTCCCCTTTCTTTGGGCTTTCTTTCCCCTTTCTTTGGGCTTTCTTTTGGCTTTCTTTGGGCTTTCTTTGGGCTTTCTTTCCCCTTTCTTTCCACTTTCTTTGGGCTTTCTTTGGGCTTTCTTTCCCCTTTCTTTGGGCTTTCTTTCCCCTTTCTTTGGGCTTTCTTTCCCCTTTCTTTGGGCTTTCTTTCCCCTTTCTTTGGGCTGTCATTCCCCTTTCTTTGGGCTTTCTTTCCCCTTTCTTTGGGCTTTCTTTCACATTTCTTTGGGCCTTCTTTGGGCTTTCTTTGGGCTTTCTTTCCCCTTTCTTTGGGCTTTCTTTGGGCTTTCTTTCCACTTTCTTTGGGCTTTCTTTTGGCTTTCTTTGGGCTTTCTTTCCCCGTTCTTTGGGCTTTCCTTGGGCTTTCTTTGGGCTTTCTTTGGGTTTTCTTTCCCCTTTCTTTCCACTTTCTTTTGGCTTTCTTTGGGCTTTCTTTGGTATTCCTTTCCCGTTTCTTTGGGCATTCTTTCCCCTTTATTTGGGCATTCTTTGGGCTTTCTTTCCCCTTTCTTTGGGCTTTCTTTGGGCTTTCTTTCCCCTTTCTTTGGGCTTTCTTTGGGCTTTCTTTCCCCTTTCTTTGGGCTTTCTATCCCCTTTCTTTGCGCTTCCTTTCCCCTTTCTTTGGGCTTTCTTTGGGCTTTCTTTCCCCTTTCTTTGAGCTTTCTTTCCCCTTTCTTTGGACTTTCTTTCCCCTTTCTTTGGGCTTTCTTTGCGCTTTCTTTCCCCTTTCTTTGGGCTTTCTTTTCGCTTTCTTTGGGCTTTCTTTCCTCTTTCTTTGGGCTTTGTTTCCCCTTTCTTTGGGCTTTCTTTCCCTTTTCTTTGGGCTGTCTTTCCCCTTTCTTTGGGCTTTCTTTCCCCTTTCTTTGGGCTTTCTTTCCCCTTTCTTTGGGCTTTCTTTCCCCTTTCTTTGGGCTGTCATTCCCCTTTCTTTGGGTTTTCTTTCCCCTTTCTTTGGGCTTCCCTTGGGCTTTCTTTGGGCTTTCTTTCCCCTTTCTTTGGGCTTTCTTTCCCCTTTCTTTGGGCTTTCTTTTCCATTTCTTTGGGCTTTCTTTCCCCTTTCTTTGGGCTTTCTTTCCCCTTTCTTTGGGATGTCATTCCCCTTTCTTTGGGCTTTCTTTCCCTTTTCTTTGGGCTTTCTTTCCCCTTTCTTTGGCCTTTCTTTGGGCTTTCTTTGGCTTTCTTTGGGCTTTCTTTGGGCTTACTGTGGGCTTTCTTCGGGCTTTCTTTGGGCTTTCTTTGGGCTTTCTTTCCCCTTTCTTTGGGCTTTCTTTGGGCTTTCTTTCCCCTTTCTTTGGGCTTTCTTTGGGCTTTCTTTCCCATTTCTTTGGGCTTTCTTTCCCCTTTCTTTGGGCTTTCTTTCCCCTTTCTTTGGGCTGTCATTCCCCTTTCTTTGGGCTTTCTTTCCCTTTTCTTTGGGCTTTCTTTCCCCTTTCTTTGGCCTTTCTTTGGGCTTTCTTTGGGCTTTCTTTGGGCTTTCTTTGGGCTTTCTGTGGGCTTTCTTTGGGCTTTCTTTGGGTTTTCTTTGGCTATCTTTCCCCTTTCTTTGGGCTTTCTTTCCCCTTTCTTTGGGCTTTCTTTGGGCTTTCTTTCCCCTTTCTTTGGGCTTTCTTTGGGCTTTCTTTGGGCTTTCTTTCCCCTTTCTTTGGGCTTTCTATCCCCTTTCTTTGGGCTTCCTTTCCCCTTTCTTTGGGCTTTCTTTGGGCGTTCTTTCCCCTTTCTTTGGGCTTTCTTTCCCGTTTCTTTCACCTTTCTTTGGGCTTTCTTTGGGCTTTCTTTCCCCTTTCTTTGGGCATTCTTTCCCCTTTCTTTATCCTTTCTTTCCCCTTTCTTTGGGCTGTCATTCCCCTTTCTTTGGGCTTTCTTTCCCCTTTCTTTGGGCTTTCCTTGGGCTTTCTTTGGGCTTTCTTTGGGCTTTCTTTCCCCTTTCTTTCCCCTTTCTTTGGGCTTTCTTTCCCCTTTCTTTGGGCTTTCTTTGGGCTTTCTTTGGGCTTTCTCTGGGCTTTCTTTCCCCTTTCTTTGGGCTTTCTTTCCCCTTTGATTGGGCTTTCTTTGGGCTTTCTTTCCCCTTTCTTTGGGCTTTCTTTCCACTTTCTTTGGGCTTTCTTTCCCCTTTCTTTGGGCTTTCTTTCCCCTTTCTTTGGGCTTTCTTCCCCCTTTCTTTGGGCTTTCTTTTCCCTTTCTTTGGCTTTCTTTCCCCGTTCTTGGTGTTTTCTTTGAGCTTTCTTTCCCCTTTCTTTGGGCTTTCTTTCTCCTTTCTTTGGGCTTTCTATCCCCTTTCTTTGGGCTTTCTTTCCCCTTTCTTTGGGCTTTCTTTGGGCTTTCTTTCCCCTTTCTTTGGGCTTTCCTTGGGCTTTCTTTGGGCTTTCTTTCCTCTTTCTTTCCCCTTTCTTTGGGCTTTGTTTCCACTTTCTTTGGGCTTTCTTTGGGCTTTCTTTCCCCTTTCTTTGGGCTTTCTTTCCCCTTTCTTTCCCCTTTCTTTGGGCTTTCTTTGGGCTTTCTTTCCCCTTTCTTTGGGCTTTCTTTCCCCTTTCTTTGGGCTTTCTTTTGGCTTTCTTTGGGCTTTCTTTGGCTTTCTTTCCCTTTCTTTCCACTTTCTTTGGGCTTTCTTTGGGCTTTCTTTCCCCTTTCTTTGGGCTTTCTTTCCCCCTTCTTTGGGGTTTCTTTCTCCTTTCTTTGGGCTTTCTTTACCCTTTCTGTGGGCTTTCTTTCCCCCTTTCTTTGGGCTTTCTTTCCCCTTTCTTTGGGCTGTCATTCCCCTTTCTTTGGGCTTTCTTTCCCCTTTCTTTGGGCTTTCCTTGGGCTTTCTTTGGGCTTTCTTTGGGCTTTCTTTCCACTTTCTTTGGGCTTTCTTCGGGCTTTCTTTGGGCTTTCTTTCCCCTTTCTTTGGGCTTTCTTTCTCCTTTCTTTGGGCTTTCTTTCCCCTTTCTTTGGCTTTCTTTCCCCTTTCTTTGGGCTTTCTTTCCCCTTTCTTTGGGCTGTCATTCCCCTTTCTTTGGGCTTTCTTTCCCCTTTCTTTGGGCTTTCTTTCACATTTCTTTGGGGCTTCTTTGGGCTTTCTTTGGGCTTTCTTTCCCCTTTCTTTGGGCTTTCTTTGGCTTTCTTTCCACTTTCTTTGGGCTTTCTTTGGGCTTTTTTGGGCTTTCTTTCCCCGTTCTTTGGGCTTTCCTTGGGCTTTCTTTGGGCTTTCTTTGGGTTTTCTTTCCCCTTTCTTTCCACTTTCTTTGGGCTTTCTTTGGGCTTTCTTTGGTCTTCCTTTCCCGTTTCTTTGGGCATTCTTTCCCCTTTCTTTGGGCTTTCTTTCCCCTTTCTTTGGGCTTTCTTTCCTCTTTCTTTGGGCTGTCATTCCCCTTTCTTTGGGCTTTCTTTCCCCTTTCTTTGGGCTTTCTTTGGGATTTCTTTGGGATTTCTCTGGGCTTTCTTTCCCCTTTCTTTGGGCTTTCTTTCCCCTTTCTTTTTGCTGTCTTTCCCCTTCTTTGGGCTTTCTTTCCCCTTTCTTTGGGCTTTCTTTGGGCTGTCTTTCCCCTTTCTTTGGGCTTTCTTTCCCCTTTCTTTGGGCTTTCTTCGCGCTTTCTTTCCCTTTTCTTTGGGCTTTCTTTGGGCTTTCTTTCCCCTTTCTTTGGGCTTTCTTTGGGCTTTCTTTGGGCTTTCTTTCCCCTTTCTTTCCCCTTTCATTGGGGTGTCTTTGGGCTTTCTTTCCCCTTTCTTTGGGGTTTCTTTGGGCTTTCTTTCCCCTTTCTTTGGGCTTTCTTTGGGCTTTCATTCCCCTTTCTTTCCCCTTTCTTTGGGCTTTCTTTCCCCTTTCTTTCCCCTTTCTTTGGGCTTTCTTTGGGCTTTCTTCCCCTTTCTTTGGGCTTTCTTTCCCCTTTCTTTGGGCTTTATTTCACCTTTCTTTGGGCTTTCTTTCCCATTTCCTTGGGCTTTCTTTCCCCTTTCTTTGGGCTTTCTTTCCCCTTTCTTTGGGCTTTCTTTCCCCTTTCTTTCCACTTTCTTTGGGCTTTCTTTGGGCTTTCTTTGGGCTTTCTTTCCCCTTTCTTTGGGCTTTCTTTGGGCTTTCTTTCCCCTTTCTTTGGGCTTTCTTTCCCCTTCTTTGGGGTTTCTTTCTCCTTTCTTTGGGCTTTCTTTACCCTTTCTGTGGGCTTTCTTTCCCCTTTCTTTGGGCTTTCTTTCCCCTTTCTTTGGGCTGTCATTCCCCTTTCTTTGGGCTTTCTTTCCCCTTTCTTTGGGCTTTCCTTGGGCTTTTTTTGGGCTTTCTTTGGGCTTTCTTTCCACTTTCTTTGGGCTTTCTTTGGGCTTTCTTTGGGCTTTTTTTCCCCATTCTTTGGGCTTTTTTTCTCCTTTCTTTGGGCTTTCTTTCCCCTTTCTTTGGGCTTTCTTTCCCCTTTCTTTGGGCTTTCTTTCCCCTTTCTTTGGGCTGTCATTCCCCTTTCTTTGGGCTTTCTTTCCCCTTTCTTTGGGCTTTCTTTCACATTTCTTTGGGCCTTCTTTGGGCTTTCTTTGGGCTTTCTTTCCCCTTTCTTTGGGCTTTCTTTGGGCTTTCTTTCCACTTTCTTTGGGCTTTCTTTGGGCTTTCTTTGGGCTTTCTTTCCCCGTTCTTTGGGCTTTCCTTGGGCTTTCTTTGGGCTTTCTTTGGGTTTTCTTTCCCCTTTCTTTCCACTTTCTTTGGGCTTTCTTTGGGCTTTCTTTGGTCTTCCTTTCCCGTTTCTTTGGGCATTCTTTCCCCTTTCTTTGGGCTTTCTTTCCCCTTTCTTTGGGCTTTCTTTCCTCTTTCTTTGGGCTGTCATTCCCCTTTCTTTGGGCTTTCTTTCCCCTTTCTTTGGGCTTTCTTTGGGATTTCTTTGGGATTTCTCTGGGCTTTCTTTCCCCTTTCTTTGGCTTTCTTTCCCCTTTCTTTTTGCTGTCTTTCCCCTTTCTTTGGGCTTTCTTTCCCCCTTCTTTGTGCTTTCTTTGGGCTGTCTTTCCCCTTTCTTTGGGCTTTCTTTCCCCTTTCTTTGGGCTTTCTTCGCGCTTTCTTTCCCTTTTCTTTGGGCTTTCTTTGGGCTTTCTTTCCCCTTTCTTTGGGCTTTCTTTGGGCTTTCTTTGGGCTTTCTTTCCCCTTTCTTTCCCCTTTCATTGGGGTGTCTTTGGGCTTTCTTTCCCCTTTCTTTTGGGTTTCTTTGGGCTTTCTTTCCCCTTTCTTTGGGCTTTCTTTGGGCTTTCTTTCCCCTTTCTTTCCCCTTTCTTTCCCCTTTCATTGGGGTGTCTTTGGGCTTTCTTTCCCCTTTCTTTGGGGATTCTTTGGGCTTTCTTTCCCCTTTCTTTGGGCTTTCTTTGGGCTTTCATTCCCCTTTCTTTCCCCTTTCTTTGGGCTTTCTTTCCCCTTTCTTTCCCCTTTCTTTGGGCTTTCTTTGGGCTTTCTTCCCCTTTCTTTGGGCTTTCTTTCCCCTTTCTTTGGGCTTTATTTCCCCTTTCTTTGGGCTTTCTTTCCCATTTCCTTGGTCTTTCTTTCCCCTTTCTTTGGGCTTTCTTTCCCCTTTCTTTGGGCTTTCTTTCCCCTTTCTTTGGGCTTTCTTTCCCCTTTCTTTGGGCTTTCTTTCCCCTTTCTTTGGGCTGTCATTCCCCTTTCTTTGGCTTTCTTTCCCCTTTCTTTCGGCTTTCTTTCACATTTCTTTGGGCCTTCTTTGGGCTTTCTTTGGGCTTTCTTTCCCCTTTCTTTGGGCTTTCTTTGGGCTTTCTTTCCCCTTTCTTTGGGCTTTCCTTGGGCTTTCATTGGGCTTTCTTTGGGTTTTCTTTCCCCTTTCTTTCCACTTTCTTTGGGCTTTCTTTGGGCTTTCTTTGGGCTTTCTTTCCCTTCTTTGGGCTTTCTTTGGGCTTCTTTCCCTTCTTTGGGCTTTCTTTCTCCCCTTTCTTTTGGCTTTCTTTCCCCTTCTTGGGGTTTCTTTCTCCTTTCTTTGAGCTTTCTTTACCCTTTCTGTGGGCTTTCTTTCCCCTTTCTTTGGGCTTTCTTTCCCCTTTCTTTGGGCTGTCATTCCCCTTTCTTTGGGCTTTCTTTCCCCTTTCTTTGGGCTTTCCTTGGGCTTTCTTTGGGCTTTCTTTCCACTTTCTTTCCACTTTCTTTGGGCTTTCTTTGGGCTTTCTTTGGCTTTCTTTCCCCATTCTTTGGGCTTTTTTTCTCCTTTCTTTGGGCTTTCTTTCCCCTTTCTTTGGGCTTTCTTTCCCCTTTCTTTGGGCTTTCTTTCCACTTTCTTTGGGCTTTCTTTCCCCTTTCTTTGGGCTTTCTTTCCCCTTTCTTTGGGCTTTCTTCCCCCTTTCTTTGGGCCTTCTTTTGGCTTTCTTTGGGCTTTCTTTCCCCTTTCTTTGGGCTTTCTTTGGGCTTTCTTTCCACTTTCTTTGGGCTTTCTTTGGGCTTTCTTTGGGCTTTCTTTCCCCGTTCTTTGGGCTTTCCTTGGGCTTTCTTTGGGCTTTCTTTGGGTTTTCTTTCCCCTTTCTTTCCACTTTCTTTGGGCTTTCTTTGGGCTTTCTTTGGTCTTCCTTTCCCGTTTCTTTGGGCATTCTTTCCCCTTTCTTTGGGCTTTCTTTCCCCTTTCTTTGGGCTTTCTTTCCTCTTTCTTTGGGCTGTCATTCCCCTTTCTTTGGGCTTTCTTTCCCCTTTCTTTGGGCTTTCTTTGGGATTTCTTTTGGATTTCTCTGGGCTTTCTTTCCCCTTTCTTTGGGCTTTCTTTCCCCTTTCTTTGGGCTTTCTTTCCCCTTTCTTTGGGCTGTCATTCCCCTTTCTTTGGGCTTTCTTTCCCCTTTCTTTGGGCTTTCCTTGGGCTTTCTTTGGGCTTTCTTTGGGCTTTCTTTCCACTTTCTTTGGGCTTTCTTCGGCTTTCTTTCCCCTTTCTTTGGCTTTCTTTCCCCCTTCTTTGGGGTTTCTTTCTCCTTTCTTTGGGCTTTCTTTACCCTTTCTGTGGGCTTTCTTTCCCCTTTCTTTGGGCTTTCTTTCCCCTTTCTTTGGGCTGTCATTCCCCTTTCTTTGGGCTTTCTTTCCCCTTTCTTTGGGCTTTCTTTGGGATTTCTTTGGGATTTCTCTGGGCTTTCTTTCCCCTTTCTTTGGGCTTTCTTTCCCCTTCTTTTGCTGTCTTTCCCCTTTCTTTGGGCTTTCTTTCCCCTTTCTTTGGGCTTTCTTTGGGCTGTCTTTCCCCTTTCTTTGGGCTTTCTTTCCCCTTTCTTTGGGCTTTCTTCGCGCTTTCTTTCCCTTTTCTTTGGGCTTTCTTTGGGCTTTCTTTCCCCTTTCTTTGGGCTTTCTTTGGGCTTTCTTTGGGCTTTCTTTCCCCTTTCTTTCCCCTTTCATTGGGGTGTCTTTGGGCTTTCTTTCCCCTTTCTTTGGGGTTTCTTTGGGCTTTCTTTCCCCTTTCTTTGGGCTTTCTTTGGGCTTTCATTCCCCTTTCTTTCCCCTTTCTTTGGGCTTTCTTTCCCCTTTCTTTCCCCTTTCTTTGGGCTTTCTTTGGGCTTTCTTCCCCTTTCTTTGGGCTTTCTTTCCCCTTTCTTTGGGCTTTATTTCACCTTTCTTTGGGCTTTCTTTCCCATTTCCTTGGGCTTTCTTTCCCCTTTCTTTGGGCTTTCTTTCCCCTTTCTTTGGGCTTTCTTTCCCCTTTCTTTCCACTTTCTTTGGGCTTTCTTTGGGCTTTCTTTGGGCTTTCTTTCCCCTTTCTTTGGGCTTTCTTTGGGCTTTCTTTCCCCTTTCTTTGGGCTTTCTTTCCCCCTTCTTTGGGGTTTCTTTCTCCTTTCTTTGGGCTTTCTTTACCCTTTCTGTGGGCTTTCTTTCCCCTTTCTTTGGGCTTTCTTTCCCCTTTCTTTGGGCTGTCATTCCCCTTTCTTTGGGCTTTCTTTCCCCTTTCTTTGGGCTTTCCTTGGGCTTTCTTTGGGCTTTCTTTGGGCTTTCTTTCCGCTTTCTTTGGGCTTTCTTTGGGCTTTCTTTCCCCATTCTTTGGGCTTTTTTTCTCCTTTCTTTGGGCTTTCTTTCCCCTTTCTTTGGGCTTTCTTTCCCCTTTCTTTGGGCTTTCTTTCCCCTTTCTTTGGGCTGTCATTCCCCTTTCTTTGGGCTTTCTTTCCCCTTTCTTTGGGCTTTCTTTCACATTTCTTTGGGCCTTCTTTGGGCTTTCTTTGGGCTTTCTTTCCCCTTTCTTTGGGCTTTCTTTGGGCTTTCTTTCCACTTTCTTTGGGCTTTCTTTGGGCTTTCTTTGGGCTTTCTTTCCCCGTTCTTTGGGCTTTCCTTGCGCTTTCTTTGGGCTTTCTTTGGGTTTTCTTTCCCCTTTCTTTCCACTTTCTTTGGGCTTTCTTTGGGCTTTCTTTGGTCTTCCTTTCCCGTTTCTTTGGGCATTCTTTCCCCTTTCTTTGGGCTTTCTTTCCCCTTTCTTTGGGCTTTCTTTCCTCTTTCTTTGGGCTGTCATTCCCCTTTCTTTGGGCTTTCTTTCCCCTTTCTTTGGGCTTTCTTTGGGATTTCTTTGGGATTTCTCTGGGCTTTCTTTCCGCTTTCTTTGGGCTTTCTTTCCCCTTTCTTTTTGCTGTCTTTCCCCTTTCTTTGGGCTTTCTTTCCCCCTTCTTTGTGCTTTCTTTGGGCTGTCTTTCCCCTTTCTTTGGGCTTTCTTTCCCCTTTCTTTGGGCTTTCTTTGGGCTTTCTTTCCCCTTTCTTTGGGCTTTCTTTGGGCTTTCTTTGGGCTTTCTTTCCCCTTTCTTTCCCCTTTCATTGGGTGTCTTTGGGCTTTCTTTCCCCTTTCTGTGGGGTTTCTTTGGGCTTTCTTTCCCATTTCTTTGGGCTTTCTTTGGGCTTTCTTTGGGCTTTCTTTCCCCTTTCTTTCCCCTTTCATTGGGGTGTCTTTGGGCTTTCTTTCCCCTTTCTTGGGGTTTCTTTGGGCTTTCTTTCCCCTTTCTTTGGGCTTTCTTTGGGCTTTCATTCCCCTTTCTTTCCCCTTTCTTTGGGCTTTCTTTCCCCTTTCTTTCCCCTTTCTTTGGGCTTTCCTTGGGCTTTCTTCCCCTTTCTTTGGGCTTTCTTTCCCCTTTCTTTGGGCTTTATTTCCCCTTTCTTTGGGCTTTCTTTCCCATTTCCTTGGTCTTTCTTTCCCCTTTCTTTGGGCTTTCTTTCCCCTTTCTTTGGGCTTTCTTTCCCCTTTCTTTGGGCTTTCTTTCCCCTTTCTTTGGGCTTTCTTTCCCCCTTCTTTGGGCTGTCATTCCCCTTTCTTTGGGCTTTCTTTCCCCTTTCTTTCGGCTTTCTTTCACATTTCTTTGGGCCTTCTTTGGGCTTTCTTTGGGCTTTCTTTCCCCTTTCTTTGGGCTTTCTTTGGGCTTTCTTTCCCCTTTCTTTGGCTTTCCTTGGGCTTTCATTGGGCTTTCTTTGGGTTTTCTTTCCCCTTTCTTTCCACTTTCTTTGGGATTTTCTTTTGGCTTTCTTTGGGCTTTCTTTCCCCTTTCTTTGGGCTTTCTTTGGCTTTCTTTCCCCTTTCTTTGGGCTTTCTTTCCCCCTTCTTTGGGGTTTCTTTCCCCTTTCTTTGGGCTTTCTTTCCCCTTTCTTTGGGCTGTCATTCCCCTTTCTTTGGGCTTTCTTTCCCCTTTCTTTGGGCTTTCTTTCACATTTCTTTGGGCCTTCTTTGGGCTTTCTTTGGGCTTTCTTTCCCCTTTCTTTGGGCTTTCTTTCCACTTTCTTTAGGCTTTCTTTGGGCTTTCTTTGGGTTTTCTTTCCCCGTTCTTTGGGCTTTCCTTGGGCTTTCTTTGGGCTTTCTTTGGGTTTTCTTTCCCCTTTCTTTCCACTTTCTTTGGGCTTTCTTTGGGCTTTCTTTGGTCTTCCTTTCCCGTTTCTTTGGGCATTCTTTCCCCTTTCTTTGGGCTTTCTTTCCCCTTTCTTTGGGCTTTCTTTCCTCTTTCTTTGGGCTGTCATTCCCCTTTCTTTGGGCTTTCTTTCCCCTTTCTTTGGGCTTTCTTTGGGATTTCTTTGGGCTTTCTTTGGGCTTTCTTTCCCCTTTCTTTGGGCTTTCTTTCCCCTTTCTTTGGGCTTTCCTTGGGCTTTCATTGGGCATTCTTTGGGTTTTCTTTCCCCTTTCTTTCCACTTTCTTTGGGCTTTCTTTGGGCTTTCTTTGGGCTTTCTTTCCCCTTTCTTTGGGCTTTCTTTCCCCTTTCTTTGGGCTTTCTATCCCCTTTCTTTGGGCTTCCTTTCCCCTTTCTTTGGGCTTTTTTTGCGCTTTCTTACCCCTTTCTTTGGGCTTCCTTTCCCCTTTCTTTCACCTTTCTTTGGGCTTTCTTTGGGCTTTCTGCCCCTTTCTTTGGGCTTTCTTTCCCCTTTCTTTGGGCTTTCTTTCCCCTTTCTTTGGGCTGTCATTCCCCTTTCTTTGGGCTTTCTTTCCCCTTTCTTTGGGCTTTCCTTGGGCTTTTTTTGGGCATTCTTTGGGCTTTCTTTGGGCTTTCTTTGGCTTTCTCTGGGCTTTCTTTCCCCTTTCTTTGGGCTTTCTTTCCCCTTTGTTTGGGCTTTCTTTGGGCTTTCTTTCCCCTTTCTTTGGGCTTTCTTTCCCCTTTCTTTGGCTTTCTTTCCCCTTTCTTTGGGCTTTCTTTCCCCTTTCTTTGGGCTTTCTTTCCCTTTTCTTTGGGCTTTCTTTTCCCTTTCTTTGGGCTTTCTTTCCCCTTTCTTTGGGCTTTCTTTGAGCTTTCATTCCCCTTTCTTTGGGCTTTCTTTCTCCTTTCTTTGGGCTTTCTATCCCCTTTCTTTGGGCTTTCTTTCCCCTTTCTTTGGTATTTCTTTGCGCTTTCTTTCCCCTTTCTTTGGGCTTTCTTTGGGCTTTCTTTCCCCTTTCTTTGGGCTTTCTTTGGGCTTTCTTTGGGCTTTCTTTCCCCTTTCTTTCCCCTTTCTTTCCCCTTTCTTTGGGCTTTCTTTCCCCTTTCTTTCCCCTTTCTTTGGGCTTTGTTTCCACTTTCTTTGGGCTTTCTTTCCCCTTTCTTGGGCTTTCTTTCGGCTTTCTTTCCCCTTTCTTTGGGCTTTCTTTCCCCTTTCATTCCCCTTTCTTTGGGGTTTCTTTGGGCTTTCTTTCCCCATTCTTTGGGCTTTCTTTCCCATTTCTTTGGGCTGTCTTTTGGCTTTGTTTGGGCTTTCTTTGGGCTTTCTTTCCCCTTTCTTTCCCCTTTCTTTGGGCTTTCTTCCCCCTTTCTTTGGCTTTCTATCCCTTTCTTTGGACTTTATTTCCCCTTTCTTTGGGCTTTCTTTCCCCTTTCCTTGGGCTTTCTTTCCCCTTTCTTTGGTCTTTCTTTCCCCTTTCATTGAGGTGACTTTGGGCTTTCTTTCCCGTTTCTTTGGGGTTTCTTTGGGCTTTCTTTCCCCTTTCTTTGGGCTTTCTTTCCCCTTTGTTTGGGCTTTCTTTGGGCTTTCTTTCCCCTTTCTTTGGGCTTTCTTTCCCCTTTCTTTCCACTTTCTTTGGGCCTTCTTTGGGCTTTCTTTGGGCTTTCTTTCCCCTTTCTTTGGGCTTTCTTTGGCTTTCTTTCCACTTTCTTTGGGCTTTCTTTGGGCTTTCTTTGGGCTTTCTTTCCCCGTTCTTTGGGCTTTCCTTGGGCTTTCTTTGGGCTTTCTTTGGGTTTTCTTTCCCCTTTCTTTCCACTTTCTTTGGGCTTTCTTTGGGCTTTCTTTGGTCTTCCTTTCCCGTTTCTTTGGGCATTCTTTCCCCTTTCTTTGGGCTTTCTTTCCCCTTTCTTTGGGCTTACTTTCCTCTTTCTTTGGGCTGTCATTCCCCTTTCTTTGGGCTTTCTTTCCCTTTCTTTGGGCTTTCTTTGGGATTCTTTGGGATTTCTCTGGGCTTTCTTTCCCCTTTCTTTGGCTTTCTTTCCCTTTCTTTTTGCTGTCTTTCCCCTTTCTTTGGGCTTTCTTTCCCCCTTCTTTGTGCTTTCTTTGGGCTGTCTTTCCCCTTTCTTTGGGCTTTCTTTCCCCTTTCTTTGGGCTTTCTTCGCGCTTTCTTTCCCTTTTCTTTGGGCTTTCTTTGGGCTTTCTTTCCCCTTTCTTTGGGCTTTCTTTGGGCTTTCTTTGGGCTTTCTTTCCCCTTTCTTTCCCCTTTCATTGGGGTGTCTTTGGGCTTTCTTTCCCCTTTCTTTTGGGTTTCTTTGGGCTTTCTTTCCCCTTTCTTTGGGCTTTCTTTGGGCTTTCTTTGGGCTTTCTTTCCCCTTTCTTTCCCCTTTCATTGGGGTGTCTTTGGGCTTTCTTTCCCCTTTCTTTGGGGTTTCTTTGGGCTTTCTTTCCCCTTTCTTTGGGCTTTCTTTGGGCTTTCATTCCCCTTTCTTTCCCCTTTCTTTGGGCTTTCTTTCCCCTTTCTTTCCCCTTTCTTTGGGCTTTCTTTGGGCTTTCTTCCCCTTTCTTTGGGCTTTCTTTCCCCTTTCTTTGGGCTTTATTTCCCCTTTCTTTGGGCTTTCTTTCCCATTTCCTTGGTCTTTCTTTCCCCTTTCTTTGGGCTTTCTTTCCCCTTTCTTTGGGCTTTCTTTCCCCTTTCTTTGGGCTTTCTTTCCCCTTTCTTTGGGCTTTCTTTCCCCTTTCTTTGGGCTGTCATTCCCCTTTCTTTGGGCTTTCTTTCCCCTTTCTTTCGGCTTTCTTTCACATTTCTTTGGGCCTTCTTTGGGCTTTCTTTGGCTTTCTTTCCCCTTTCTTTGGGCTTTCTTTGGGCTTTCTTTCCCCTTTCTTTGGGCTTTCCTTGGGCTTTCATTGGGCTTTCTTTGGGTTTTCTTTCCCCTTTCTTTCCACTTTCTTTGGGCTTTCTTTGGGCTTTCTTTGGGCTTTCTTTCCCCTTTCTTTGGGCTTTCTTTGGGCTTTCTTTCCCCTTTCTTTGGGCTTTCTTTCCCCCTTCTTTGGGGTTTCTTTCTCCTTTCTTTGAGCTTTCTTTACCCTTTCTGTGGGCTTTCTTTCCCCTTTCTTTGGGCTTTCTTTCCCCTTTCTTTGGGCTGTCATTCCCCTTTCTTTGGGCTTTCTTTCCCCTTTCTTTGGGCTTTCCTTGGGCTTTCTTTGGGCTTTCTTTCCACTTTCTTTCCACTTTCTTTGGGCTTTCTTTGGGCTTTCTTTGGGCTTTCTTTCCCCATTCTTTGGGCTTTTTTTCTCCTTTCTTTGGGCTTTCTTTCCCCTTTCTTTGGGCTTTCTTTCCCCTTTCTTTGGGCTTTCTTTCCACTTTCTTTGGGCTTTCTTTCCCCTTTCTTTGGGCTTTCTTTCCCCTTTCTTTGGGCTTTCTTCCCCCTTTCTTTGGGCCTTCTTTTGGCTTTCTTTGGGCTTTCTTTCCCCTTTCTTTGGGCTTTCTTTGGGCTTTCTTTCCACTTTCTTTGGGCTTTCTTTGGGCTTTCTTTGGGCTTTCTTTCCCCGTTCTTTGGGCTTTCCTTGGGCTTTCTTTGGGCTTTCTTTGGGTTTTCTTTCCCCTTTCTTTCCACTTTCTTTGGGCTTTCTTTGGGCTTTCTTTGGTCTTCCTTTCCCGTTTCTTTGGGCATTCTTTCCCCTTTCTTTGGGCTTTCTTTCCCCTTTCTTTGGGCTTTCTTTCCTCTTTCTTTGGGCTGTCATTCCCCTTTCTTGGGCTTTCTTTCCCCTTTCTTTGGGCTTTCTTTGGGATTTCTTTTGGATTTCTCTGGGCTTTCTTTCCCCTTTCTTTGGGCTTTCTTTCCCCTTTCTTTGGGCTTTCTTTCCCCTTTCTTTGGGCTGTCATTCCCCTTTCTTTGGGCTTTCTTTCCCCTTTCTTTGGGCTTTCCTTGGGCTTTCTTTGGGCTTTCTTTGGGCTTTCTTTCCACTTTCTTTGGGCTTTCTTCGGGCTTTCTTTCCCCCTTTCTTTGGGCTTTCTTTCCCCCTTCTTTGGGGTTTCTTTCTCCTTTCTTTGGGCTTTCTTTACCCTTTCTGTGGGCTTTCTTTCCCCTTTCTTTGGGCTTTCTTTCCCCTTTCTTTGGGCTGTCATTCCCCTTTCTTTGGGCTTTCTTTCCCCTTTCTTTGGGCTTTCTTTGGGATTTCTTTGGGATTTCTCTGGGCTTTCTTTCCCCTTTCTTTGGGCTTTCTTTCCCCTTCTTTTTGCTGTCTTTCCCCTTTCTTTGGGCTTTCTTTCCCCTTTCTTTGGGCTTTCTTTGGGCTGTCTTTCCCCTTTCTTTGGGTTTCTTTCCCCTTTCTTTGGGCTTTCTTCGCGCTTTCTTTCCCTTTTCTTTGGGCTTTCTTTGGGCTTTCTTTCCCCTTTCTTTGGGCTTTCTTTGGGCTTTCTTTGGGCTTTCTTTCCCCTTTCTTTCCCCTTTCATTGGGGTGTCTTTGGGCTTTCTTTCCCCTTTCTTTGGGGTTTCTTTGGGCTTTCTTTCCCCTTTCTTTGGGCTTTCTTTGGGCTTTCATTCCCCTTTCTTTCCCCTTTCTTTGGGCTTTCTTTCCCCTTTCTTTCCCCTTTCTTTGGGCTTTCTTTGGGCTTTCTTCCCCTTTCTTTGGGCTTTCTTTCCCCTTTCTTTGGGCTTTATTTCACCTTTCTTTGGGCTTTCTTTCCCATTTCCTTGGGCTTTCTTTCCCCTTTCTTTGGGCTTTCTTTCCCCTTTCTTTGGGCTTTCTTTCCCCTTTCTTTCCACTTTCTTTGGGCTTTCTTTGGGCTTTCTTTGGGCTTTCTTTCCCCTTTCTTTGGGCTTTCTTTGGGCTTTCTTTCCCCTTTCTTTGGGCTTTCTTTCCCCCTTCTTTGGGGTTTCTTTCTCCTTTCTTTGGGCTTTCTTTACCCTTTCTGTGGGCTTTCTTTCCCCTTTCTTTGGGCTTTCTTTCCCCTTTCTTTGGGCTGTCATTCCCCTTTCTTTGGGCTTTCTTTCCCCTTTCTTTGGGCTTTCCTTGGGCTTTCTTTGGGCTTTCTTTGGGCTTTCTTTCCGCTTTCTTTGGGCTTTCTTTGGGCTTTCTTTCCCCATTCTTTGGGCTTTTTTTCTCCTTTCTTTGGGCTTTCTTTCCCCTTTCTTTGGGCTTTCTTTCCCCTTTCTTTGGGCTTTCTTTCCCCTTTCTTTGGGCTGTCATTCCCCTTTCTTTGGGCTTTCTTTCCCCTTTCTTTGGGCTTTCTTTCACATTTCTTTGGGCCTTCTTTGGGCTTTCTTTGGGCTTTCTTTCCCCTTTCTTTGGGCTTTCTTTGGGCTTTCTTTCCACTTTCTTTGGGCTTTCTTTGGGCTTTCTTTGGGCTTTCTTTCCCCGTTCTTTGGGCTTTCCTTGCGCTTTCTTTGGGCTTTCTTTGGGTTTTCTTTCCCCTTTCTTTCCACTTTCTTTGGGCTTTCTTTGGGCTTTCTTTGGTCTTCCTTTCCCGTTTCTTTGGGCATTCTTTCCCCTTTCTTTGGGCTTTCTTTCCCCTTTCTTTGGGCTTTCTTTCCTCTTTCTTTGGGCTGTCATTCCCCTTTCTTTGGGCTTTCTTTCCCCTTTCTTTGGGCTTTCTTTGGGATTTCTTTGGGATTTCTCTGGGCTTTCTTTCCGCTTTCTTTGGGCTTTCTTTCCCCTTTCTTTTTGCTGTCTTTCCCCTTTCTTTGGGCTTTCTTTCCCCCTTCTTTGTGCTTTCTTTGGGCTGTCTTTCCCCTTTCTTTGGGCTTTCTTTCCCCTTTCTTTGGGCTTTCTTTGGGCTTTCTTTCCCCTTTCTTTGGGCTTTCTTTGGGCTTTCTTTGGGCTTTCTTTCCCCTTTCTTTCCCCTTTCATTGGGGTGTCTTTGGGCTTTCTTTCCCCTTTCTGTGGGGTTTCTTTGGGCTTTCTTTCCCATTTCTTTGGGCTTTCTTTGGGCTTTCTTTGGGCTTTCTTTCCCCTTTCTTTCCCCTTTCATTGGGGTGTCTTTGGGCTTTCTTTCCCCTTTCTTTGGGGTTTCTTTGGGCTTTCTTTCCCCTTTCTTTGGGCTTTCTTTGGGCTTTCATTCCCCTTTCTTTCCCCTTTCTTTGGGCTTTCTTTCCCCTTTCTTTCCCCTTTCTTTGGGCTTTCCTTGGGCTTTCTTCCCCTTTCTTTGGGCTTTCTTTCCCCTTTCTTTGGGCTTTATTTCCCCTTTCTTTGGGCTTTCTTTCCCATTTCCTTGGTCTTTCTTTCCCCTTTCTTTGGGCTTTCTTTCCCCTTTCTTTGGGCTTTCTTTCCCCTTTCTTTGGGCTTTCTTTCCCCTTTCTTTGGGCTTTCTTTCCCCCTTCTTTGGGCTGTCATTCCCCTTTCTTTGGGCTTTCTTTCCCCTTTCTTTCGGCTTTCTTTCACATTTCTTTGGGCCTTCTTTGGGCTTTCTTTGGGCTTTCTTTCCCCTTTCTTTGGGCTTTCTTTGGGCTTTCTTTCCCCTTTCTTTGGGCTTTCCTTGGGCTTTCATTGGGCTTTCTTTGGGTTTTCTTTCCCCTTTCTTTCCACTTTCTTTGGGCTTTCTTTGGGCTTTCTTTGGGCTTTCTTTCCCCTTTCTTTGGGCTTTCTTTGGGCTTTCTTTCCCCTTTCTTTGGGCTTTCTTTCCCCCTTCTTTGGGGTTTCTTTCCCCTTTCTTTGGGCTTTCTTTCCCTTTCTTTGGGCTGTCATTCCCCTTTCTTTGGGCTTTCTTTCCCCTTTCTTTGGGCTTTCTTTCACATTTCTTTGGGCCTTCTTTGGGCTTTCTTTGGGCTTTCTTTCCCCTTTCTTTGGGCTTTCTTTCCACTTTCTTTAGGCTTTCTTTGGGCTTTCTTTGGGCTTTCTTTCCCCGTTCTTTGGGCTTTCCTTGGGCTTTCTTTGGGCTTTCTTTGGGTTTTCTTTCCCCTTTCTTTCCACTTTCTTTGGGCTTTCTTTGGGCTTTCTTTGGTCTTCCTTTCCCGTTTCTTTGGGCATTCTTTCCCCTTTCTTTGGGCTTTCTTTCCCCTTTCTTTGGGCTTTCTTTCCTCTTTCTTTGGGCTGTCATTCCCCTTTCTTTGGGCTTTCTTTCCCCTTTCTTTGGGCTTTCTTTGGGATTTCTTTGGGCTTTCTTTGGGCTTTCTTTCCCCTTTCTTTGGGCTTTCTTTCCCCTTTCTTTGGGCTTTCCTTGGGCTTTCATTGGGCATTCTTTGGGTTTTCTTTCCCCTTTCTTTCCACTTTCTTTGGGCTTTCTTTGGGCTTTCTTTGGGCTTTCTTTCCCCTTTCTTTGGGCTTTCTTTGGGCTTTCTTTCCCCTTTCTTTGGGCTTTCTATCCCCTTTCTTTGGGCTTCCTTTCCCCTTTCTTTGGGCTTTTTTTGCGCTTTCTTACCCCTTTCTTTGGGCTTCCTTTCCCCTTTCTTTCACCTTTCTTTGGGCTTTCTTTGGGCTTTCTTGCCCCTTTCTTTGGGCTTTCTTTCCCCTTTCTTTGGGCTTTCTTTCCCCTTTCTTTGGGCTGTCATTCCCCTTTCTTTGGGCTTTCTTTCCCCTTTCTTTGGGCTTTCCTTGGGCTTTTTTTGGGCTTTCTTTGGGCTTTCTTTGGGCTTTCTTTGGGCTTTCTCTGGGCTTTCTTTCCCCTTTCTTTGGGCTTTCTTTCCCCTTTGTTTGGGCTTTCTTTGGGCTTTCTTTCCCCTTTCTTTGGGCTTTCTTTCCCCTTTCTTTGGGCTTTCTTTCCCCTTTCTTTGGGCTTTCTTTCCCCTTTCTTTGGGCTTTCTTTCCCTTTTCTTTGGGCTTTCTTTTCCCTTTCTTTGGGCTTTCTTTCCCCTTTCTTTGGGCTTTCTTTGAGCTTTCATTCCCCTTTCTTTGGGCTTTCTTTCTCCTTTCTTTGGGCTTTCTATCCCCTTTCTTTGGGCTTTCTTTCCCCTTTCTTTGGTATTTCTTTGCGCTTTCTTTCCCCTTTCTTTGGGCTTTCTTTGGGCTTTCTTTCCCCTTTCTTTGGGCTTTCTTTGGGCTTTCTTTGGGCTTTCTTTCCCCTTTCTTTCCCCTTTCTTTCCCCTTTCTTTGGGCTTTCTTTCCCCTTTCTTTCCCCTTTCTTTGGGCTTTGTTTCCACTTTCTTTGGGCTTTCTTTCCCCTTTCTTTGGGCTTTCTTTCGGCTTTCTTTCCCCTTTCTTTGGGCTTTCTTTCCCCTTTCATTCCCCTTTCTTTGGGGTTTCTTTGGGCTTTCTTTCCCCATTCTTTGGGCTTTCTTTCCCATTTCTTTGGGCTTTCTTTTGGCTTTGTTTGGGCTTTCTTTGGGCTTTCTTTCCCCTTTCTTTCCCCTTTCTTTGGGCTTTCTTCCCCCTTTCTTTGGGCTTTCTATCCCCTTTCTTTGGACTTTATTTCCCCTTTCTTTGGGCTTTCTTTCCCCTTTCCTTGGGCTTTCTTTCCCCTTTCTTTGGTCTTTCTTTCCCCTTTCATTGAGGTGACTTTGGGCTTTCTTTCCCGTTTCTGTGGGGTTTCTTTGGGCTTTCTTTCCCCTTTCTTTGGGCTTTCTTTGGGCTTTCATTCCCTTTCTTTGGGCTTTCTTTCCCCTTTCTTTGGGCTTTCTTTGGGTTTTCTTACCCCTTTCTTTGGGGTTTCTTTCCCCTTTCTTTCCCCTTTCTTTGGGCTTTCTTTGGGCTTTCTTTTGGCTTTCTTGGGCTTTCTTTGGCCTTTCTTTGGGCTTTCTTTCCCCTTTCTTTGGGCTTTCTTTCCCTTTCTGTGGGCTTTCTTTGGCTTTCTTTCACCTTCTTTGGGCTTTCTTTCCCTTTCTTTGGGCTTTCCTTGGGCTTTCTTTGGGCTTTCTTTCCCCTTTCTTTGGCTTTCTTTCCCCTTTCTTTGGGCTTTCTTTCCCCTTTCTTTGGGCTTTCTTGGGCTTTCTTTCCACTTTCTTTAGGCTTTCTTTGGCTTTCTTTGGGCTTTCTTTCCCCTTTCTTTGGGCTTTCTTTCCCCTTTCTTTGGGCTTTCTTTCCCCTTTCTGTGGGCTTTCTTTCCCCTTTCTTTGGGCTGTCATTCCCCTTTCTTTGGGCTTTCTTTCGCCTTCTTTGGCTTTCCTTGGGCTTTCTTTCTCATTTCTTTGGGCTTTCTTTCCCCTTTCTTTCCACTTTCTTTGGCTTTCTTTCCCCTTTCTTTGGGCTTTCTTTCCCCTTTCTTTCCACTTTCTTTGGGCTTTCTTTGGGCTCTCTTTCCCCTTTCTTTATGCTTTCTTTGGGCTTTCTTTCCCCTTTCTTTGGGCTTTCTTTCCCCTTTCTTTGGGCTTTCTTGGGCTTTCTTTGGGCTTTCTTTCCCCTTTCTTTGGGCTTTCTTTGGGCTTTCTTTGGGCTTTCATTCCCCTTTCTTTGGGCTTTCTTTGGGCTTTCTTTCCCCTTTCTTTGGGCTTTCTTTGGGCTTTCTTTCCCCTTTCTTTGGGCTTTCTTAGGGCTTTCTTTCCCCTTTCCTTGGGCTTTCTTTGAGCTTTCTTTCCCTTTCTTTGGGCTTTCTTTCCCCTTTCTTGGTATTTCTTTGCGCTTTCTTTCCCTTTCTTTGGGCTTTCTTTGGGCTTTCTTTCCCATCTTTGGGCCTTCTTTGGGCTTTCTTTGGGCTTTCTTTACCCTTTCTTTCCACTTTCTTTGGGCTTTCTTTGGGCTTCCTTTCCCCTTTCTTTCCCCTTTCTTTGGGCTTTGTTTCCACTTTATTTGGGCTTTCTTTCCCCTTTCTTTGGGCTTTCTTTGGGCTTTCTTTACCCTTTCTTTGGGCTTTCTTTCCCCTTTCTTCCGCTTTCTTTGGGGTTTCTTTGGGCTTTCTTCCCTTTCTTTCACTTTCTTTGGGCTTTCTTTGGCTTTCTTTCCCCTTTCTTTGGGCTTTCTTTGGGCTTTCTTTCCCTTTCTTTCCCCTTTCTTTGGGCTTTCTTCCCCCTTTCTTTGGGCTTTCTTTCCCCATTCTTTGGGCTTTTTTCTCCTTTCTTTGGGCTTTCTTTCCCCTTTCTTTGGGCTTTCTTTCCCCTTTCTTTGGGCTTTCTTTCCCTTTCTTTGGGCTGTCATTCCCCTTTCTTTGGCTTTCTTTCCCCTTTCTTGGGCTTTCTTTCACATTTCTTTGGGCCTTCTTTGGGCTTTCTTTGGGCTTTCTTTCCCCTTTCTTTGGGCTTTCTTTGGGCTTTCTTTCCACTTTCTTTGGGCTTTCTTTGGGCTTTCTTTGGGCTTTCTTTTCCCGTCCTTTGGGCTTTCCTTGGGCTTTCTTTGGGCTTTCTTTGGGTTTTCTTTCCCCTTTCTTTCCACTTTCTTTGGGCTTTCTTTGGGCTTTCTTTGGTCTTCCTTTCCGTTTCTTTGGGCATTCTTTCCCTTTCTTTGGGCTTTCTTTCCTCTTTCTTTGGGCTTTCTTTCTCTTTCTTTGGGCTGTCATTCCCTTTCTTTGGGCTTTCTTTCCCCTTTCTTGGGCTTTCTTTGGATTTCTTTGGGATTTCTCTGGGCTTTCTTTCCCCTTTCTTTGGGCTTTCTTTCCCTTTCTTTTTGCTGTCTTTCCCCTTTCTTTGGGCTTCTTTCCCCCTTCTTTGTGCTTTCTTTGGGCTGTCTTTCCCTTTCTTTGGGCTTTCTTTCCCTTTCTTTGGGCTTTCTTCGCGCTTTCTTTCCCTTTTCTTTGGGCTTTCTTTGGCTTTCTTTCCCCTTTCTTTGGGCTTTCTTTGGCTTTCTTTGGGCTTTCTTTCCCCTTTCTTTCCCCTTTCATTGGGTGTCTTTGGGGCTTTCTTTCCCTTTCTTTGGGGTTTCTTTGGGCTTTCTTTCCCCTTTCTTTGGGCTTTCTTTGGGCTTTCTTTGGGCTTTCTTTCCCTTTCTTTCCCCTTTCATTGGGGTGTCTTTGGGCTTTATTTCCCCTTTCTTTGGGGTTTCTTGGGCTTTCTTTCCCCTTTCTTTGGGCTTTCTTTGGGCTTTCATTCCCCTTTCTTTCCCTTTCTTTGGGCTTTCTTTCCCTTTCTTTCCCCTTTCTTTGGCTTTCTTTGGGCTTTCTTCCCCTTTCTTTGGGCTTTCTTTCCCTTTCTTTGGGCTTTATTTCCCTTTCTTTGGGCTTTCTTTCCCATTTCCTTGGTCTTTCTTTCCCCTTTCTTTGGGCTTTCTTTCCCCTTTCTTTGGGCTTTCTTTCCCCTTTCTTTGGGCTTCTTTCCCTTTCTTTGGGCTTTCTTTCCCCTTTCTTTGGGCTGTCATTCCCCTTTCTTTGGGCTTTCTTTCCCCTTTCTTTCGGCTTTCTTTCACATTTCTTTGGGCCTTCTTTGGGCTTTCTTTGGGCTTTCTTTCCCTTTCTTTGGGCTTTCTTTGGGCTTTCTTTCCCCTTTCTTTGGGCTTTCCTTGGCTTTCATTGGGCTTTCTTTGGGTTTTCTTTCCCCTTTCTTTCCACTTTCTTTGGGCTTTCTTTGGGCTTTCTTTGGGCTTTCTTTCCCTTTCTTTGGGCTTTCTTTGGGCTTTCTTTCCCCTTTCTTCTGGGCTTTCTTTCCCCTTCTTTGGGGTTTCTTTCTCCTTTCTTTGAGCTTTCTTTACCCTTTCTGTGGGCTTTCTTTCCCCTTTCTTTGGGCTTTCTTTCCCCTTTCTTTGGGCTGTCATTCCCCTTTCTTTGGGCTTTCTTTCCCTTTCTTTGGGCTTTCCTTGGGCTTTCTTTGGGCTTTCTTTCCACTTTCTTTCCACTTTCTTTGGGCTTTCTTTGGGCTTTCTTTGGGCTTTCTTTCCCATTCTTTGGGCTTTTTTCTCCTTTCTTTGGGCTTTCTTTCCCCTTTCTTTGGGCTTTCTTTCCCCTTTCTTTGGGCTTTCTTTCCACTTTCTTTGGGCTTTCTTTCCCCTTTCTTTGGGCTTTCTTTCCCCTTTCTTTGGCTTTCTTCCCCTTTCTTTGGCCTTCTTTTGGCTTTCTTTGGGCTTTCTTTCCCCTTTCTTTGGGCTTTCTTTGGGCTTTCTTTCCACTTTCTTTGGGCTTTCTTTGGGCTTTCTTTGGGCTTTCTTTCCCGTTCTTTGGGCTTTCCTTGGCTTTCTTTGGGCTTTCTTTGGGTTTTCTTTCCCCTTTCTTTCCACTTTCTTTGGGCTTTCTTTGGGCTTTCTTTGGTCTTCCTTCCGTTTCTTTGGGCATTCTTTCCCCTTTCTTTGGCTTTCTTTCCCTTTCTTTGGGCTTTCTTTCCTCTTTCTTTGGGCTGTCATTCCCCTTTCTTTGGGCTTTCTTTCCCTTTCTTTGGGCTTTCTTTGGATTTCTTTTGGATTTCTCTGGGCTTTCTTTCCCCTTTCTTTGGGCTTTCTTTCCCCTTTCTTTGGGCTTTCTTTCCCCTTTCTTTGGGCTGTCATTCCCTTTCTTTGGGCTTTCTTTCCCTTTCTTTGGGCTTTCCTTGGCTTTCTTTGGGCTTTCTTTGGGCTTTCTTTCCACTTTCTTTGGGCTTTCTTCGGCTTTCTTTCCCCTTTCTTTGGGCTTTCTTTCCCCTTCTTTGGGGTTTCTTTCTCCTTTCTTTGGGCTTTCTTTACCTTTCTGTGGGCTTTCTTTCCCCTTTCTTTGGGCTTTCTTTCCTCTTTCTTTGGGCTGTCATTCCCCTTTCTTTGGCTTTCTTTCCCCTTTCTTTGGGCTTTCCTTGGGCTTTCTTTGGGCTTTCTTTGGGATTTCTTTCACTTTCTTGGCTTTCTTCGGGCTTTCTTTGGGCTTTATTTCCCCTTTCTTTGGGCTTTCTTTCCTCTTTTTTTGGGCTGTCATTCCCCTTTCTTTGGGCTTTCTTTCCCTTTCTTTGGGCTTTCTTTGGGATTTCTTTGGGATTTCTCTGGGCTTTCTTTCCCCTTTCTTGGGCTTTCTTTCCCCTTCTTTTTGCTGTCTTTCCCCTTTCTTTGGCTTTCTTTCCCTTTCTTTGGGCTTTCTTTGGGCTGTCTTTCCCTTTCTTGGGCTTTCTTTCCCTTTCTTTGGGCTTTCTTCGCGCTTTCTTTCCCTTTTCTTTGGGCTTTCTTTGGCTTTCTTTCCCTTTCTTTGGCTTTCTTTGGGCTTTCTTTGGGCTTTCTTTCCCTTTCTTTCCCTTTCATTGGGGTGTCTTTGGGCTTTCTTTCCCCTTTCTTTGGGTTTCTTTGGGCTTTCTTTCCCCTTTCTTTGGGCTTTCTTTGGGCTTTCATTCCCCTTTCTTTCCCCTTTCTTGGGCTTTCTTTCCCCTTTCTTTCCCCTTTCTTTGGGCTTTCTTTGGCTTTCTTCCCCTTTCTTTGGGCTTTCTTTCCCCTTTCTTTGGGCTTTATTTCACCTTTCTTTGGGCTTTCTTTCCCATTTCCTTGGGCTTTCTTTCCCCTTTCTTTGGGCTTTCTTTCCCCTTTCTTTGGGCTTTCTTTCCCCTTTCTTTCCACTTTCTTTGGGCTTTCTTTGGGCTTTCTTTGGGCTTTCTTTCCCCTTTCTTTGGCTTTCTTTGGGCTTTCTTTCCCCTTTCTTTGGGCTTTTCTTTCCCCCTTCTTTGGGGTTTCTTTCTCCTTTCTTTGGGCTTTCTTTACCCTTTCTGTGGGCTTTCTTTCCCCTTTCTTTGGGCTTTCTTTCCCCTTTCTTTGGGCTGTCATTCCCTTTCTTTGGGCTTTCTTTCCCCTTTCTTTGGGCTTTCCTTGGGCTTTCTTTGGGCTTTCTTTGGGCTTTCTTTCCGCTTTCTTTGGGCTTTCTTTGGCTTTCTTTCCCCATTCTTTGGGCTTTTTTTCTCCTTTCTTTGGGCTTTCTTTCCCCTTTCTTTGGGCTTTCTTTCCCTTTCTTTGGGCTTTCTTTCCCTTTCTTTGGGCTGTCATTCCCCTTTCTTTGGGCTTTCTTTCCCCTTTCTTTGGGCTTTCTTTCACATTTCTTTGGGCCTTCTTTGGGCTTTCTTTGGGCTTTCTTTCCCCTTTCTTTGGGCTTTTCTTTGGGCTTTCTTTCCACTTTCTTTGGGCTTTCTTTGGGCTTTCTTTGGGCTTTCTTTCCCCGTTCTTTGGGCTTTCCTTGCGCTTTCTTTGGGCTTTCTTTGGGTTTTCTTTCCCCTTTCTTTCCACTTTCTTTGGGCTTTCTTTGGGCTTTCTTTGGTCTTCTTTCCCGTTTCTTTGGGCATTCTTTCCCCTTTCTTTGGGCTTTCTTTCCCTTTCTTTGGCTTTCTTTCTCTTTCTTTGGGCTGTCATTCCCCTTTCTTTGGCTTTCTTTCCCCTTTCTTTGGGCTTTCTTTGGGATTTCTTTGGGATTTCTCTGGGCTTTCTTTCCGCTTTCTTTGGGCTTTCTTTCCCCTTTCTTTTTGCTGTCTTTCCCCTTTCTTTGGGCTTTCTTTCCCCCTTCTTTGTGCTTTCTTTGGCTGTCTTTCCCCTTTCTTTGGGCTTTCTTTCCCCTTTCTTTGGGCTTTCTTTGGGCTTTCTTTCCCCTTTCTTTGGCTTTCTTGGGCTTTCTTTGGGCTTTCTTCCCTTTCCTTCCCTTTCATTGGGGTGTCTTTGGGCTTCTTTCCCTTTCTGTGGGGTTTCTTTGGGCTTTCTTTCCATTTCTTTGGGCTTTCTTTGGGCTTTCTTTGGGCTTTCTTTCCCCTTTCTTTCCCTTTCATTGGGTGTCTTTGGCTTTCTTTCCCCTTTCTTTGGGGTTTCTTTGGGCTTTCTTTCCCTTTCTTTGGGCTTTCTTTGGCTTTCATTCCCCTTTCTTTCCCTTTCTTTGGGCTTTCTTTCCCCTTTCTTTCCCCTTTCTTTGGGCTTTCCTTGGGCTTTCTTCCCTTTCTTTGGGCTTTCTTTCCCCTTTCTTTGGGCTTTATTTCCCCTTTCTTTGGGCTTTCTTTCCCATTTCCTTGGTCTTTCTTTTCCCCTTTCTTTGGGCTTCTTTCCCCTTTCTTTGGGCTTTCTTTCCCCTTTCTTTGGGCTTTCTTTCCCCTTTCTTTGGGCTTTCTTTCCCCTTCTTTGGGCTGTCATTCCCCTTTCTTTGGCTTTCTTTCCCCTTTCTTTCGGCTTTCTTTCACATTTCTTTGGGCCTTCTTTGGGCTTTCTTTGGGCTTTCTTTCCCTTTCTTTGGCTTTCTTGGGCTTTCTTTCCGCTTTCTTTGGGCTTTCCTTGGCTTTCATTGGGCTTTCTTTGGGTTTTCTTTCCCCTTTCTTTCCACTTTCTTTGGGCTTTCTTTGGCTTTCTTTGGCTTTCTTTCCCCTTTCTTTGGGCTTTCTTTGGGCTTTCTTTCCCCTTTCTTTGGGCTTTCTTTCCCCTTCTTTGGGTTTCTTTCCCCTTTCTTTGGCTTTCTTCCCCTTTCTTTGGGCTGTCATTCCCCTTTCTTTGGGCTTTCTTTCCCCTTTCTTTGGGCTTTCTTTCACATTTCTTTGGGCCTTCTTTGGGCTTTCTTTGGGCTTTCTTTCCCCTTTCTTTGGGCTTTCTTTCCACTTTCTTTAGCTTTCTTTGGGCTTTCTTTGGGCTTTCTTTCCCCGTTCTTTGGCTTTCCTTGGGCTTTCTTTGGGCTTTCTTTGGGTTTTCTTTCCCCTTTCTTTCCACTTTCTTTGGGCTTTCTTTGGGCTTTCTTTGGTCTTCCTTTCCCGTTTCTTTGGGCATTCTTTCCCCTTTCTTTGGCTTTCTTTCCCCTTTCTTTGGGCTTTCTTTCCTCTTTCTTTGGGCTGTCATTCCCCTTTCTTTGGCCTTTCTTTCCCCTTTCTTTGGGCTTTCTTTGGGATTTCTTTGGGCTTTCTTTGGGCTTTCTTTCCCCTTTCTTTGGGCTTTCTTTGGGCTTTCTTTCCCCTTTCTTTGGGCTTTCTATCCCCTTTCTTTGGGCTTCCTTTCCCCTTTCTTTGGGCTTTTTTTGCGCTTTCTTACCCCTTTCTTTGGGCTTCCTTTCCCCTTTCTTTCACCTTTCTTTGGGCTTTCTTTGGCTTTCTTGCCCCTTTCTTTGGGCTTTCTTTCCCCTTTCTTTGGGCTTTCTTTCCCCTTTCTTTGGGCTGTCATTCCCCTTTCTTTGGGCTTTCTTTCCCTTTCTTTGGGCTTTCCTTGGGCTTTTTTTGGGCTTTCTTTGGGCTTTCTTGGGCTTTCTTTGGGCTTTCTCTGGGCTTTCTTTCCCCTTTCTTTGGGCTTTCTTTCCCCTTTGTTTCGGCTTTCTTTGGGCTTTCTTTCCCCTTTCTTTGGGCTTTCTTTCCCTTTCTTTGGGCTTTCTTTCCCCTTTCTTTGGCTTTCTTTCCCTTTCTTTGGGCTTTCTTTCCCTTTTCTTTGGGCTTTCTTTTCCCTTTCTTTGGGCTTTCTTTCCCCTTCTTTGGGCTTTCTTTGAGCTTTCATTCCCCTTTCTTTGGCTTTCTTTCTCCTTTCTTTGGGCTTTCTATCCCCTTCTTTGGGCTTTCTTTCCCCTTTCTTTGGTATTTCTTTGCGCTTTCTTCCCCTTTCTTTGGGCTTTCTTTGGGCTTTCTTTCCCTTTCTTTGGGCTTTCTTTGGGCTTTCTTTGGGCTTTCTTTCCCTTTTCTTTCCCTTTCTTTCCCCTTTCTTTGGCTTTCTTTCCCCTTTCTTCCCCTTTCTTTGGGCTTTGTTTCCACTTTCTTTGGGCTTTCTTTCCCTTTCTTTGGGCTTTCTTTCGGCTTTCTTTCCCCTTTCTTTGGGCTTTCTTTCCCCTTTCATTCCCCTTTCTTTGGGGTTTCTTTGGGCTTCTTTCCCCATTCTTTGGGCTTTCTTTCCATTTCTTTGGGCTTTCTTTTGGCTTTGTTTGGGCTTTCTTTGGGCTTTCTTTCCCCTTTCTTTCCCCTTTCTTTGGGCTTTCTTCCCCCTTTCTTTGGGCTTTCTATCCCTTTCTTTGGACTTTATTTCCCCTTTCTTTGGGCTTTCTTTCCCCTTTCCTTGGGCTTTCTTTCCCCTTTCTTTGGTCTTTCTTTCCCCTTTCATTGAGGTGACTTTGGGCTTTCTTTCCCGTTTCTTTGGGGTTTCTTTGGGCTTTCTTCCCTTTCTTTGGGCTTTCTTTGGGCTTTCATTCCCTTTCTTTGGGCTTTCTTTCCCCTTTCTTTGGGCTTTCTTTGGGTTTTCTTACCCCTTTCTTTGGGGTTTCTTTCCCCTTTCTTTCCCCTTTCTTTTGGGCTTTCTTTGGGCTTTCTTTGGCTTTCTTTGGGCTTTCTTTGGCCTTTCTTTGGGCTTTCTTTCCCCTTTCTTTGGGCTTTCTTTCCCCTTTCTGTGGGCTTTCTTTGGGCTTTCTTTCACCTTTCTTTGGGCTTTCTTTCCCCTTTCTTTGGGCTTTCCTTGGGCTTTCTTTGGGCTTTCTTTCCCCTTTCTTTGGCTTTCTTTCCCCTTTCTTTGGGCTTTCTTTCCCCTTTCTTGGGCTTTCCTTGGGCTTTCTTTGGGCTTTCTTTCCACTTTCTTTAGGCTTTCTTTGGCTTTCTTTGGGCTTTCTTTCCCCTTTCTTTGGGCTTTCTTTCC